>NW_027281278.1:0-162500 GCF_046629955.1 Centroberyx affinis
CCTCAACCCTTGTGTTAAATCTCTTATGGTACCATTATTATGAAAGTAATGCTTAATGCATAGTGGGTGGCTACTGGTCGGGAGATATTGCAGAATGAATTCCAGTTGTTGCCACATGCCTTGTCTCCAAAGTGTGTAAATGATTATTTTCTTACTTCCTACCCAGTAAGATGACATCACACTAAATGTTTCCCATTCTTCAAGTCAGCTAACCAGACACAGGATGGATGGATCCCAAGCTGCTTTTGATTGTGACTGATTGTTGAAAATGTCTTTAGTCAAATACTCCAGATGGAGTTAACAGGAATGATTCTACCTTCAGCACATTCACATGTAGCAGGGATGAGAGTGTTACCCCTCCCTATCCCCAATGCTCTCAAATGACCTCCAGCTTTCTGCTTCCCCGGTTGCTCCCTAAAGCATAAACCTCCATTCACATGTGAAGCATGGAGTATTTACCCCTCAACACACTCCACCCCTGCCTGAGTGAGTCAGGAAGTGATTGAAACGTGGATAAGGATTGGGCTCCAAGATGAATCCCCTCTCCCCTCCCCAATGTTGGCACATTGCCCCAGAGAATCTCAACTGATACCTGGAGTTAATCAACTTGAAGAAACACTTTATCCTCTCTTTCTTGAAAACAGAAACAGGGGCAAAAATAGGTGGAGTGATGCTGCTGGCAGTCATATGGAGGTGCAGGGGTGGGCAACGCATGTCTGACAGGACCGGCAAGAGGTGGGATGGACTTTGCCCCCCCCCCACCCCTCACTCTGTGATCAAGGCTCCCAGTTGCAAGCTCCCAGAGTGGGATGAGGGGCCATGAATGCAGGGCTTTGTCCAGCACATGGTCATCACATTCCTTTGGAGCCACTATGTGGAGTTCAGCAGAGCGGAGGAGAGGGTAGGGCAGGGCAGGACAGGACAGGAGAGCAGGGGCCTGGAGAAGAGACACTGACCAGGCCCTCACACAATGTGACAATGTAATGCATACACTGCCTTCTTCATACAGCGCGAAGATCACGTCATAGATGCTTGAAATCTTTCTGACATTTATGTAGAGGGCATATATTCATTTTGAGGTTTTTTGAGCAGATGGTGAATTGCATATATGGTTAAGTTTTCTGAATACTCTCTCTGTGCTTACTACCCCAGCCCAAATACTTCTTGTAAATAGCCGGGAGATAAAAGACAAACCCAAAGTGTCTCTGTAGTTGGAGAGCTCCTTGTTTCAAATCAGTAATATATTCATTTCCTAAAGGACAGCACCTCTGCTGGTCAGCCGGAGGTAGTGCGCTACCAATGTGAACCTCTCTCTTTGCAGTAATGAAGTGCTTCATGTTTTAATCTCTGACTGGGTCCCGGCCAGCATTGGAAGGTATGAGTCATCGGCAGAGTGCTTGCTACACACAGAGAGAAATAGCTCTGGCTGCTGTGTATCTGCTCAGCACAGAACAGTGGAATGAAAGCCTCTCTGATAGTTTGTTTTTCCGTTAGCGCTTTCATCGGTGTACTGTATTCATTTTCGCCAGTTCCTCTCTAAATTTGATTTGTCTGTTGATCTCTCTTCCAACAACCTTGGTAAATCCTCATTTTGATGATTTGTTTCAGGTTGTAAAGCGGTAATTCAAGTATCTATCCATTGAGAAGGTGCTTTGAAGTTGTGACTGGGTTGGTGCGTATGATTCTAGCTATTTTTGGCCAAACGTTTATAAAGGGGAGAAGAGTGTAATGTTTCAGTGCTGAGTCAGGAGTTGAATTATTCACCCTGGGTGTGGTGGATTGCTCTCACAGACGGACCTCCACCCCAAATTAGGGAAAATGCAGCTTGTGCTTGTCATGTAGGCAAGAGAGGAAGTGAGTGTGGACCATAGAAACCTCAGATGGTTACACAGTGACTCACGGTCATGGAGGTCATGGTCAGAGGAATTTCTTGAGCATTAATCATGAGGAAAGGACCCCAGATTCCTCATCTTTCTGTCACTTACAGGCAAGGGTGTGAAATGAGGCATGTTCAACATGTGGCCAGCTGATGTGTGAACCACGCAGTGCCCCGGAGCCAAAAAGACAAATAAAGAAAGGAAGGAAATGAGGAAGTCTGTGTCTGTATCTCTTTTTCCCTCTGCCTCCCCTTTCTTTTTCTCCTCTCCTCTTTCACACACACTGTCTCCCCCTCTCTCCCTCATTCCCCTACTCCCCCATCGCCCCCTTTAATCGCTTGTCAAGTGTTCTATTTGCTACAGTTCCCTCCGTCCGTTTTACAACCAACCTCAGTCCATGTCCTTTCACACAATGAGGTGTCTGTCAGCGTTAATGGGAGACTGTGCACAGCTGGACCTTGGCTGGGAACAGAGGTTGGAACTGGATCTGCTGGGTCCAGATGGACAACGTGACTGCAGCCATGTCCCCCAAGTGTTTTAACAAGAGTCTCCCACACACATCGTCATCAGTCACCATCCTAGAGGAGAGGCGTGCCCCCAATAAAACTGAAAGGAGAACAGATGCTCTGTTCTTCATTGGCATGAAGATCCTACTACTGTATGTGCTGATGCCTTTATTTGAAAGCGTGTTGGGCACACCGTGTGACCGAGGGAAAAACTCAATTTCTTCTATTTTTACCTTGTTTTTGTCACAGAATATAAGGAACATGTCGTTTCCTTAATATATTTACCTGTGGTTTCAGCATTGCCTCTTAGAATTGCAGCCAGTGTGTGAGCTGAAGCAGGTGCCATGAGAGTGCACACTGCGAAAGATCTCCATCTCAATAAATCATTTAGTCTATTATTGAGTCCTAAAATTGTAATTTACTGCTGTTGGGGTTAGATAATTTCACTTCGCAAATCAGCTTGTTTCAAGAATTGTGTAGAATCAAGTGTAATTTTCTTGATAGTAGTGCAGTGATGTGCCTTATTCTGACTTGTGTCAAGATATTGACACTAATTTCTGGAAAATTCCTAAAGTAAGTGAAACAGCATTGCAAACAAGTGGAGTTATCTCACCACATTGGCAGAATTTGTCTCTTGTTTTGAAGGCTGAATTTGAGACTAAATAACTTGTTAAGATGGAGTTGGTGTTTGCAGTGCATACTGTGGATTTTGGTTGTTTGTGGTTACTACTGCCAGACTGCGTAACATGAAATTGAAAACAGGCTATGAAGTGCATCGTCAGTCTCATCTCTGTATTCGTTCATCTACTGTATCAAAAGCCTGGGCACGAGCCCTGACTTTTTCAACATGGAGTAAATTGAATGTTATCTGCTATCAGATAAAGAGAAGAAAAAAGAGAGAGAGGAAAAGTTCCATCTTGCAAATACAAATGCAGTGATACACCACACGCAATACATGCATATTCAGTATGTACACAGCTGCAGCTACAGTACACACTAGTCTTGCATTCTCTTTGCATGCTGCCAAAGGTCAGAGTTCATCATGCATGGTATCAGATGAATTCACAGGCATGTTCTCAAGTTAAGTCCTCAGACAGACACACCCTGCTGCAATGCAACCCTGCTGTCATTTAGCAACTACTAATAAGACTTAGGACATAGCGAACAGTTACATTTATTGTTTTGATGTTTTCATACGCCCATATTCTTCATAACATTGTCAGAAGAGTGAACTTTACCCTCACACTGACCCTTATAAAAAGTGGGACAATAATTTTCATTCTTGTGGATTCTCCAGTTTAATTGAGGGTATTAGCTCTATTGTCTATTGTAGTTGCTCTTTTCCTGTATAAGTATACAGTGTGCAATTGACCATGGAAACTACGTTTTGCGTAAAGGATATTGAATTCTCTCTCTCTCTATCTCTCTCTCTATCTCTCTCTATCTCTCTCACACACACACACACACACACACACACACACACACAGCCTGTCTGAATTCTTCTCTAATAGCTTACTCTTTGGCCAAACAAAAGGCCACGGAAGATTCACATTTACCGCTATAAGGCGGAGAAAGGCATTCAAAACCATGGCTTTTTTGTTCAGAGGCATTTTCCAGCCCCTGCGCCCTCCCTCTCCTTCTGAAATGCCGATGGCGTCTGGTTGACAGCTCCTCACAAGCTTTCAAATTGTTCTCCTTCTCCCAAATTTGGACTGCAGTAGAATGGGGCTATTCTTTGAAGAACCGAGTCTTTAGCAGATTTGAGAGAAATTCATCCATCTTCCCAGACAGATCAACACTCTCATAGATGGGCACAGTGGGAACTCTTCACTTTATGAGACAAAATTTTGTCAACTTTCCCGCCTTTTTTGGAGCCCTAGCGACACTGTAGGATGTGCTTATACCAGAATTCCATTCAACAGAGGTGCCAGGATATACATGGGGGAGGTATGTGACCAATATGGCCACATGGCTCCTAATTTGGGCATTGCATAAACAAGATGAGCTGTAACAATGTCTCAGTGGACTGCCAAGTGGCAATTTCTTCAGCTATTCCTGCCCTCTGTCAAAAACCAAGTGTCACCTCATTGGCTCTGACTGCAGTCCATTCTAATTGTAATTATGATGATGTTTACTGTAGCGGCACGTCAGGTGTGTGTGCCATGTGAGCTGCGCTAGCCCTCGCCTGGCCTTGGCGGACCTGCGGCAGCTACACAGCCTCATGCTGTGTGTGGACAAGACAGGCCGCAGCAGCTGCGAATGCATGTTGACCTCACTGGGAGGAGCCAAGGTCGCCAAGAGTGAGGTCAAAAGCAGGATCAGACCTGTTGCTCCATGTCCAGAGGTTGATGTCTTGAGGTAAACAAGACAACACCCTGTCCCTAAAGCCAATGGTGGACTATGAGTAATGTTGTTATTTTTGAATCAGGACTACAGTACAATGAAACACGAGGGAGGTGGTTTTGGAAATCTAATCAATGTTGTACACCAGTAGTTCCAACCTATTTCAAACACTGGAATTGTTGCGGGGGTGGGGAGGGGGGGGTCCTGGACCCTTTGTAAGGGAACTATTGCAATACACCATCAGTAGGTTGAAAAATAATACAATACACAATATTACATATTATAGTATGTATAGTATAGTATAGTTGAATGGTCAGGAATTTGCAGTATGCAAACATATTCAGTTTATACTTACTCTGGTAAACACGCCACTATTTTGGTTTCTTCTGCCTCTAATCCTCTTTACGAGTGCTGCCAACTCTCCCGCTATGGGTTATACCCTTGTGTGTAACAGAAGCCGCTGTGGTGAACTCTCAAGCTGTTTAACACTACTTTTTTCCATGCAGTATTCAGGGCGACCACCCAGGGCCTCTGACCACACCGCACGTTGCTCCCAAGCAGAGCGGGAAGCAGAGGAGGCCCTCTGAGGCGTTCCCGCCTCATCCCTCTCTCTCTCCCAGCTCGGGCATCACGTGCCCACATTGCTGTTCGTGGCTGCTGAGGACAGCAGGGCACAGCTGCACTATGGACTGGATTTCACTCTCCTCACGTTGGAAACCCTCTTTACCCCCTGTCCCTCACTCTCCCCTGGACAGCTGCAGACCACCAATCGTAGGCCCATCTACGGGCTGTGAAGACTTAGTATGGTGAAGTAGTATGGGGAGGGAGGAGGAGGGATTCCATCCATTCATTAGTCTATTTAACTGGCTATACGGCTGCCAAATACTACACAAATGCTTTATGCACCACTGACATTTTCACTGGTAAAATGTATGCATTAAGAAAGTATTCCTCTCACATAGTGACATCCATAAGCTACTCAGTAGTTCAGCAATATGTATTTGACCCTATCACAACTGTTTAAAGGCTGAACAAATGTCACACAGCCTTTGCGGTATTTAGCAATGGATTATACATGCTTCGTGCTCTTTCTCAGTTTCTCTCATGTCCAAACAGACAACACAGATTGGATTTAAAGCCACACAGTTAGTTTGTCACAGCGCAATTTCCCTCATGCCTGTCTCGGCACACACACACACACACACACACACACACACACACACACACACACACACACATAGAGCATCTTTTCACAGTGTTGGCAATGGTGCATCTGAACTTGACAAACAAGTGGAAATATTCCCCCGTGCTGGCACAGAGATATGAGACTGATTTGTGGCTTCATCTTTTTACAAATCGTCTAGGACAGAGACAGTGGGAGTGTACTTAGTGTGTACATTGACCTCCCTGGGGTATACTGTGCATATCGTATCCATGAGGCGCAGGAATGTAGACGGCACAACCCTCTTTTCTGTGTGAGCGTCTCTGATTGGTCAGTTAGAGAACAGATGTTGCCGTCTGTCAGAGGCAGGCCTGTTAGCGCGCATGTCATGCTGCTGTGATTACTATTCTCAGATAAATAGACACATGTATACACACATAGACACACACACACACACGTATGCAATTGTGCCCACTGCCCACAGTTACAGCGCCTCGCTTGGCATCGACTGCTCACAAGCAGACGGTGAAGAATGTTGCGGATTGGTGCGAGAGCTCGGCAGTCCTGATGTGAACCGGACCTGTGTGTAAAAACAAACGTGATCGCAGCGGCTACACAGGAAATAAATCACATGGTCTTCTCTTGTCCTTAGAAGGTCTGCAGATGGGGAACTCTGGCATGAGGGTTTGCTTGTATGATGGAGTTGCTATTACTATTACACTGTTTATTATGCGTAGTTTATTAGCCATGACTCAAACTCACTCTCACATGCACACTAAGACGCACACGCACACGCACACTCAGCTTTTCTTTTCTGTCTTTATTGGCATTGCTGGTGGATTGGGCACAGAGGAGGCAGGATGGCAGCCCAGTGCCCCCTGTCTGTAAAGGCAAACAAAGGGCTGCTGTGTGTCACATGCACAGATAAACAGGCTCACCAGTCCAGGCACCCCCACCATCACCACCCAGCATATGTCTATCTGCCAGTGCTGAGCAGAGAAAATGTTGCTGCTGTTATGATGGCCCCACCCAACTTTCTCCCACCTTACAAATTGATATCATACCACCATCCCACTGCTGTCACTGCGCTATTGTGTGTGTGTGTGTGTCTACAGTATGTGTGTCTATGGGGGAATAGGTGGGAATGCTTGTGGATGCACAGGCAAATGTATGTGTGTGTGTGCACGTGTGTCTCAGGGTCATCTAAGTCCAATGAAGCAGGTATGATGACGTAACTTTCGCACTCCTCCATGAACTTACAATGGAGCTCTCCCCCCCCCCCCCCCGCCGTCCCCTGTCTTCACAAGAGAATCCTGTAGGAGTGGCTGCTATGAACATGAGGGGTGGGAAGAGGCTGAGAGCTGGTTGGAACCTCCTTTAGGGAGGAATTGTAGGAAGGAGGGAGGGGAAGCGGAGGACGTCGGACAGGCTGAAGAGCAGCGGTGAACTGGTGAACTTAGAGGGAATGCTAAATGGGAGAGAGGAGAGAGAGAAGCATGGGAGAAAGCGAGGCAGGTGGAGAGGTCAGACTGGGAAACGAGGAAGTGAGCGAGAGAGGAGACTGGAGGGAGGAGGAGAAACAGGTCGACCGCTGGACCGATGCAAATAACAAATTATCTATAATTTTAGATGAGAGAGAGAGAATACGTTTGACAAACAATAGTGCATTGTTAAACAGATTTTGCCAGACTCAGTAGCCCATGTAGTCATAGGGATGTGTTCGGAGCTCCCTCTCACCCCCTGTAGTTCATATGTGGGACTGACAGTGGAACGGAATCCCCTGCACTGGTCCCCTGCAAACATAGGTGACGTAGGCAGCAGAGTGTGGTTAAGGCAAGGAAGATGGGATGGACTGCTTTTGCTGTTTGACAGTATGTTAGGAGTTAAATGAGGAGCGGCAGAGAGAGCAAGGTCGAGAGAGAGGGGGGTCAAGGGGCAGGTTGGAGAGGAAGGACATAGGGAGAGCGGAAGAGGACAGGGAGAGAAAGAGGAAAAAGGGAGGGGGGAGTGGAAGGAGAGACAGAGCAGGTGGGGAGAGGAGGGGGGAGAGATGGAGAGAGACGCAGAGACAAACACAGAGGCTGGATTTGGGATCTAACTGAGCTTGAGTTACCAGGTCTATCATTAGAGTGGTAATGAGGAGCGGACAGGGCAGCAGCGAGCCCCTGACAGAGAACACCACTCTCCTACAAAGGCTAACATTGTTTTACACAGTCCAGACTAGCTGCTCTGCCGCTATTCTCATTCTCTCCTGCAGACATTTTGGGTTTAACATCCAGTTTTGATCCTAATTAGTTTAAGAAAACTCTTCGCTCTTGTCACTATTATATAATATGAATATCCTCATATGCAAGTAGGTGAACAGTAGCCTGGTTGCAGAGGAGTGGATACTGTTTTTTTGTTTTCGCTGTCTCGTTTCGTTACTGTTGTTTGTCTACTCCATTGTTTTGGTAGAAAGACGATGCCAAGACGCTAGGCTGTTTGCAATTACAATTTCTCTGTCCCTCCAATTAGACTGGAGGTGATCTCTCAATACTAAGCATATCCATATGGGCATAATCCCATCCTGCCCCTTGCTGTGAATAAGATAAGAGGCATTGGGTCATGTTTCCCAGATTATTGTTGCTTTAAGAGTGCATTACTGTACAGCAAAAAGCAGCTTATTTCATCCACATGTCATAGTGTATCTATACTTGTTTATGATGATGATTGTCCAAGGTACCAGCCGAGACAGAAGCAATCTAAGTCGAATTTATTATATCTCATAAACTCTGTCAGGGAGTTAGGTTACACTTCTATATTACGAAACCACATGCATTACTACAGAAGAACTTGGCACACAGTCTTCATTCTGGCCCCTGCTCTTCCTGTCCAAACCAAGTTCAAAAGTAGAAAAAAAAACAGCATAAAAAAGGCTGCAAATTTGTAATATCTCATTTCCTGACTCCAAGGCCCAGTCCTGCAAATTCCTCAACTTTGCACATAAAACACTCTGTCAAAGATGGGAAGTCATGGGGCATCCTGGGCTATACTGTAACTCATACACAGCACATACCTTTTACACTTCTGCTCACACTCTCACACACACATACACACACACAGAGATAAACATTCTGTATGCTGAATTGCAGTACATGCAGCTGTACTTGCTTTAGGCATTTAGCCAAAGCACGTTTGGATCACTTCATCATTTCAGTGGTATTTTACTACTTGCTCTTAGGTTGTTGAAAATGTGAATTCATCCTGGTGTTTCTCAATTTGCCTGGGAACAACAACACTCCATTTTATGAGGCAAATTCCTGTTTGGAAGAGTGTTACCTCCTCATACTGAGCTTTTTCTGTTGTGCAAACATGAGATGATCTAGTTTTCATGGCCTCTTTACACAGCCTACAGAACAGGCTCATTGGAAAAAAAAACAATCACATTGTTACATTTTCAGAATTAAGAAACCCCAATAGGTAGGTGATGACCCATTGTTGTCGCTCCCTATAGACTCCTCAGCAAATTACTTTTTCATCTGATCACTACTCCTCTCATGCCACTATCTTTCTCTTTCCTCTTCTTCTCTATTGTCTCTTCTTCCTATCGCTCTAATGAATCTCTGTGGCCTGCTTTAGATAATAAGCACAGAGGATATGTGAGTTTTTCTTCTTCTCTGGTTCTCTCTTGGCAGGAGGCGTCTCCCCTGGGCCTTTTATGTGAAACTACTTCCTCCCTGGCTGCACAGCACACTGGTTAAATGAATGCCGGCTGTAGGGATGGGCCTCGGTAAATAGCACTATACTGTATATTCAGGGACACATCAGAGGAGAGCTTATCTACATTTTCTGTGTCATATATATATATATATATATATATAGTATATCATATCGTTTGAAAAAGTGATGTTTAGCTGAGGCCCAAGTTTCTCCCACAGAATAGCTGATGTTTTATGGATGGTCTTAAGTAAGCTCAAACTGCAGTACTTAGTGAAATCCTGAATATGTTGAGTGCTGTACTTGGTTGTGTTTTATCTGTATGTTTGGTAACAGTTTTGTGGCAGTGATGGAGAGGGGATTTGGTCCCAACATAGACTTGGAACCACTAATTGTAGCCAGCATAGCATCTAGTCCACTCTTACACAGACACCCTAAAACAATCAACTAGACTCTGATTATTGCTGCCCAGCTGAAACTTTATCTTTATGATGTAGAGGACTAATCAATGCAGGCATTTGGTAGCCTGACCTGATAAAAAGTGGGCGTTATTAACTGTGTTTATCCCTTTACCAGTACCCACCCCAGACCTACACATCTGGCAAGGATCTGCCTCCCATAGTTCAGGTAGAAGGGTGGAATGGCCAATAATGTGATACTCCTGCTTTTAGCTATCAACAGGAAGGATCTGGGTGGAGTTTGGAAATAGAACTTTGGTCTTTAAAAAGCATGGGGAGTTAAACATACTACCGTACAAACATACTGTTGTGAAGACAGTGCCAACTCCATACCATTCCACTCTGTGTTCTCCCCGTTTTAGAAGATTTCAGACAAATTGTTGAGCCTCAAGCTTTTGTCATGCATTAGAGTGATGTAGTGAATGTTTGTGGACTAAAAATAAGCATGTTGGATGTTTTTATTTGAAACAGTGGATAGAGCAATGGGAACTTTGCATGAGACACTGGACTGCAGCCAAATCTGTTCAATATTTGTGTGTGTGTGTGTGTGTGTGTGTGTGTGTGTGTGTGTGTGTGCGTGTGTGCGAGATGAGAGAGAGAGAGGAAGAGAGAGAGTGCATAAGAGGGAAAACCAATGCCACTCTTCTCTGGACATGCTAAAGAGGAAGGCACTGCCCTTGTGACCTGACGGATACTCACATCAGTCAACATGGCGGACACGCCCAATCACTTTAAATGCCAACAAGTGACAGCTTCCAATAAAAACTTGCCACCCTGGCACAAGTATGATTTTGAATAGAATGACAGATATCTGAGGACAATATGTGAGGACTGATATATTTGATTGAAGATGATTGAAAAACCTTTTCAAAGCTAGCTGTTTTGACATCTAATGTTGATGGCTTTAGGAATGCTGTTGGCCTTTGGTGACAGTTCTGGTAACACCCCAAGCATCCGAGGCATGCCAGGCTGGGCGGGCTCGCAATTTATAAATACACCCCTCTAGACATGTCCGAGATTCACTGTGGTTTTTTTTTACAACCACAAGGTTCACTGCTCAAATGATAGGAGGTGGAGGTCTATGTGTATTTGCGTATACAACATGTACGTGTGCAGTATATGCGTGTGTGACGAGGCAGGCGGTCAACAAGGTATCTGACAGGTCACCCATGAAGAATGTGCCATTATGATCTACGCTCCATGCTTGTGTATTTACAGCCAGTGAAAAGCTATCCTGGATTTACACAAATATGCTTCACAAGCAGACACATCATCCAATTCCAGCATAACCTCTGTTTATACAGCGATAGGTCACATCTTCACCTTAGCTGGAACAACTCAATCAAGCCAAGTCTAGACGGAGATTTTCACGTTGGTCGTCTCCAGACACACTCCTCCTCAGTGGGACTGTGATACAGTCTCAGGTAGACATGTCACATCTGTAGGGAACTGCAGAGTGGGGAGGGGAGGGAGGTTACAGGCAGATATGGAGGTGGAGGTGGAGGGGGGGAGAGGAGTAACACCAGATGCAGGGTTTCACTGCCGCAACCTATTCCTGAGCCAAGGTCATTTGTCTGATGGGGGCCAATTCTGAGCTCTGCAGGTGGTCCTGCAGCAGTCCAATAATATAACAGGATAGGGTCTACAGGTTTCAAATGCCAGGGGTTCTTCCTAACCCCCTAAACTAAACAAGAGGTCTAGAGGGGAGAGAAAGATTAGGAAGACAAACTGCAATGCAGGAGGGAGCATGTTTTTAGGATGTGGCTAATACTGTATGTAGGCCAATTTCTCAACACTACAGGGCAAGTCCTCAGTTATAGTTCCAATTAGTAAAACAACTTAATATGTAATAAACCTTAGGATGCTGCTGTCTGGTTATCATTTTTTTCTGTGAATTGCCCACTCTCTTACTTTGTATACTCTCATTTCATCATCTCGCCTCAGTGTATGAATAAGGATACATCTTGAGGTACGGAGTGGCATATTTTCTTACTAAAATCAAAATGGAATTTTTCAATGTGAACATTCCCTTTTGGTCTATACTGTGTAATATACAGCGGTAGTCTGAATCCATGTGGTGAAGGAGGTGCGACAAATACTGCAGGCTTGTAGGTTCCCACCCCTAATGAGGGGCACTGAGCACCTCCAAAATAGCTGCTCTGTTTCCAAACTGAGGAATGAGCGGCCTTTTGACCTACCGCAGCACTGCTAGGAATGTGCAGAGGTGTAGAATTAAGGTTTCTGTTTGCAGTTCGCTTGAATAACGCCTCTGTCACGTTTACTGAAAATGATAAAGAGTAAGTGCACAATTCCAAATCTTGGTCTGCATGCATTACTCATTTGTGATGTTTGATGGTGTCTGTGTGCGTGTGTGTTGGGTATGTATGTGAATAGGGTGTAGTGAAGTGCAGACAGGGTGAAAAATGGGCAACGTCAGGCTTTTCTCTGCAGCGTTCACCCTCCTTGCGGCTGACAGCTCTGGGATGAAGTCAGACATTGTGAGGAGCGAGGAGGGGTAAATATTTTCGAATGTGTCAGAGGGTAAATAACTGCCATTACTCTTACTGTAGCTGGGGGCTTCAGTTCAACATCCAAGCGCACATGCAAGAGTAGCTGGTTGGGTTGTCACTTCTCCTGGGAATGTAACATTGGACAGGCATATTAACATCGAAGATCAAAATGAAACAAAAATCATCACTTTTCAATAGTTTTCAAAAGCAATAAGGAGATCTTACACTCTGGTTACAAGATCAGTGAACTGAAACCTTAAAGAAATTGTTTTCAGATGTGTTCCCTTTTTTCTCCTTTTGAATGGGAGGATATATGCAGTGCCCATGTAAATAAACCCTTCACCTAAAGTGGAGGTGTGGGATTCTACTGTGTGTGGTCCTCCTGCACAACACTCTTTACCAAGGATTCCTGGAACAGAGTAGGATTGAGGTTGAACATCACACTGCTCAGTTTTCGGTGGTTTAGCTAGAATCTGTATGAAGCATTATTTGTACCGCCACACTCTTCTAGTCTATCAATGCAGCCTACGATGACTGACTTTTAGGTTTAAGCTGATAAACTGGCCATTCACGCCTTGAAAAAGGCTTGTGGAGGTTTCAACTGTGCTCTTCTCAGGCTGTCAAAGGCTCCCAGACCTCTCCAGCGGTTCCACCAGTAAAGGACTTCTTCTTCCAGACATGCTTGTCCCACTTCAAGATTTCCGTTGCCATGGCAAACCTACCAAACAGCAAGCAGTGCTGCTGTTGATGCATGACCATGGAGGCCAGCCCAGGGTTTGTGAATGGCTGGCTAAATGGCTCATTAATCTGCCAGTGGCTGTGACCGCTGTCAGTCAACATGGGGCCTGCTTGGTTTGCTAAGTAAATGTTAGGGGTTAAGGATTAAGCCAATAAATGGTTACAAATGGTCCCATTTGTAGTTTATAATGCAAACTAATAAAAAAGAATTACACAAGGAAAGCTACATCAGCGTGAATCCACTAGTTTATATACTTAATCTTAATATCTCAATATCTTAAGCACACTTCACTGTTTTTGCATTTTCATTGCCATGTCTTTGATTTTTATTTTATTTTTATTTTTTTTTAGCTCATAGGCCTATGTGGTGTTTAGTGTGAAAATAGCAACAGCATCTCCAGTTTGAAGCCCCTCTCCTCATGCTGTGGTGGGGCAGCACAACCACCACTTCCTTCCCAGACATACTGAATACATTTGGGATGGGGGTAAAAAAGAAAACACATGAAATGAAATGAAACATAGCCCCTCATCATCCACATATGATGACAGTCCATCCTTTAGATGGAAGGATTTCTGGAGTTCGCCCAAGCTCTCCAGTGTTTCTGCACTGCATCCCACGGGAAATCCCAACACGGAGCGACGAGGACCGGAATCTCAGGCAGCGCTCCAGAATGCAGAGGCAGGTCGCAGATGTGTGAGATTAACCGATGAGACTAAGGAATTTCAGTGTCTCCTACTGTCTCATGTGAGCCTGTAGTTATGATGGTGAAGTGGAGATAGTAGCCCATTAAGCTTAATGTAAGATCTTAGCAATTTGATTTAGTGTTTACTTATACTTTGAACCCCCAGAAACTTTATTCTGGAGACAGTCTGTCTCACATAACTCTTTCAGTCCATGTAAAACAGGCTGAAAAACATTCGCCATTGCCGTCACGTCTCATTTGTGTCTTTAGGAGAAAATTACTAACTTTCTGGTGGTAATTGTACGTTTTATTTGATCATGCTGTGCCCTAACAAGAGCTAAACCACTCTGCAGCAGAGTCAGCATTGAAAAATCATAATGGGTTTTAATATGCTGCATCTTGACAGTCATGGGCCCTCGTTAATGAATAAATTAGGAACATTGGATGTGAGATGAAGAGTGGGCGGGATGATGTCATCATAGAGGATATCAGGCTCTTCTGGGTTGGGTCGAGCCCACAGTGGGCTTCAGGACCGTACATCTTCCAATCCTGGAGCTTAAACTGAACTCATAGGAACATACACACACACACACACACACGCACATCTGGCAAAAAATAAACACCAGAGGGGAAAGGGAGGTGCAGATGATGGAGTGGCGAAGTATCCGTCCATTCCGTTTCCTTCTGCGTGTTTTGTTTTAAAAATCCATCTCAACCCCAGCCCAGCCTTCTCATTGAGAGGGAGAGAATGTGCGGGACACGCCTGTGTTTTCTGTAAACATCACGGGCCTCTCCTCCACCACCTCCCCAGGCATACACCGAGCCAGCCGCGTGCCCCCTCCCTCCGAGTCGCCCCATGGGGAAGGAAGCAGGCCCTCTCCACCCTATAGAGGTTAAATCCCAGAGGGGGGGAAGAAGGGGGTGGGGGGTGGGAGGGGTCGCCCTGGACCCTTCGACTGACAGCAGGAAACACTAGGAGGAAAATGAAGGGACTTGTGTGTCCGCCTTTCAATAGTAACAGGCAGGATGTTGAATGTCAGAGTGTTGGGAAGCCGTGCCATGCCAGGACTCTGTGACCTCCGCTTCCGTGAAAACAGCCACTGTCTAATCACTAGATATCGCTGTTACTACAAGTGTTTTTAACCACTGTTTGTCACAGCAGGTTTCCCCTGGTGTGAATTTACACATCCATTCCAAGCAGCTGATTGTCCGGTGAGTATACACTATGTAGAGGCTGTATCAGTTTATCAGTATACCAACGAATAACACTGAGGCTTCACAGATTGTAGTCCTTCAAAAAAAAATCACTCTAAAACTAAGCAAAAGGCATTCAAGAAGCCAAGCAGCATTGGTATTTCCTTTCAGAAGAACAGTGGTAAATGTCAAAAGACAAAAGCTTTATACTGTAATGTTTACTAAAAGAGGGGTTACAGCCAGCCTCTATATCCAACATACCAGTGCTCACCACGTTTCCAAATGCCATTATTATAATCACAAACATCCCCCACTGCTCCATGCATTCCAGAGCAGGCCAATATCCAAGGCTGCACTAACTACAGTACAAGGCTATATACTCACTATACAGTATGCTACACATTTCTTTTTGAGCACAGCCATTGTTTTGATTCAATTTCAGGAAAAGTACTGCCTATCGTTTTCCTGTAACTCCCCAGTCCCTCACCTAGATGTCAATCACATGAAAAAGCAGACAGATGTCTTGCCTCAGGATATTTTACACAATTGTTTGTAATCAGCTAATGCCTCTTAAAGCACAGCAGGCTGGATAGCAAGAAATCATTTTATACAAATGTAGAGATTTTAAGTCATGAGACAGTTTGAAGGAAGGATGATGATGAATGGTGGAGGTCAAATGTCGAGGCTCACAGAGGGAATGTTTGGATTTCCTCTGTCTTTTTCACATCAACTTTTGACTGAATCACTACATGGAAAAAAATAAATCTAATCCATTTTTCTTTGTTTTGGTGTTTTCTGTACTATTTCACTGGTTCTGGTCATCATTGAGTTCATAATTCTAATTTTGGCACATCAAACTGGACAGCCATATATTATCCCATATTTCCTTGTTCGGTTAAACTGTCTGGGTTTAGGTTTGTTGGACATAAGGCAACCCTGCCAACGGAAAAGGCTTTTAAAGAACCACAGAATGTTAAAAGACACAGAACCAGGACTATGTAGTCCTTTTAGCCACCCAATAAAAGTCGTTATTTTTATGAATGTGTTCCATTTCTAACACAAGATCAAGTTCTATGCTTTTAGACATTGAATTCTATGGTTTGGCATTTACACATACCTTTAAAGTGGGAAATGGTCAGGATGCCTGCTGTTCAAATGTCTCCTAAAATAAATAGTATAGTTTCCGTGAAAATGCTCACATAAGCATTAGCAAACACACACTGGGACAGAGCATGGGACAAGAGGACGTCTAGGTTTCATTTTCTTCAGTAGGAGGTGCAATGACCCGAGGAGTAAGGGCAGCAAAGTTATAGCATTTCACGGTGTAAGTGAGATTTTTCTTTCACATGTCCGTCTGAGACAAATGTACTAATATCATCAGTGGGGTCAGAGTGCAGACAACCAAGAGTCGTGCCAGTGTGTGCAGATAGGGGTTCAGTGTCTTGCACTGTGACACTTCAACAGGTATTGATACAGCACATTGACGGCTTATTGGATTGGCCTCTCCATGCCCTAGGCCAGTGGTCCTCAAATCTGAACATCTGGTTCCAGAGTACTGCTGGTTTTCTATGCTGCCAGGTAGTTTTCATTCTAGCTGTCTAATCAGTGATAGATTTACACAATCTAGATAAGCCATGAGGCTTAAAACCTCAAGCCACCGCCGACTTTATTTATTTAAGAACAACAGCCTGCATTCAGCAACAGTTGTGGCTGAGGCAGAGGATGCCTGACCTAGACTTGTTTTTCAAACCTTATTTTAAAATAATTTTTAATGTTATTCAGTGCTATAAATCTTAAGTGTGTAATATGCATTACTTCTATAATAAAAAAAGTTTAATCAAATCAATTAATAAATGTTTAATTAAAATGCTTTCCAAAGTGCCTCTGCTCTAGTTCTGCTGCAGTTCCATTTCTTCCTGCCCAGGGATGTCGACCCCAATTCAGTCATGCTAGTTTAGAGTATACAGACTTTGTGAAGCATAGCAAGAAAAAAAAATCCAGGCCAGAATAAGATATCAAATGTACACACTTTTTATTTGTTTATTTGGTTTATTTAGCCCAAACTACACTCAAGCCAAAGTATTACCATCCAGGGTGATGTTCTGTTCAGTAATTTTCGAGAAAAACAACTTTGTTTCAGGTCTGTACCAGATCAGCCGTTCTGCCAACCAGGCATCATGCATGCCTTTTGCCATCTGTGTGAGGCGAAGCAAAGTTGAAGGAGAATGTATGTATGAGGGTTAACCGTAACGTTAACCGTAGGAAAGACTGGGAGAGAGGGGGGAAATGGAATGCGACAAAGGTCCTGGGCCGGATTCAAACCCAGGACGACGTTGTTACATTGTATGCCACTGACCACCAGGACGCCCCCAGCTGATTCATCTTCTAGACATGAGGCCATCTTGAAATACTGGCCATTCCTCACTTCCAATATGAATAGAATAAGAAGTGAAACAAAAACAGAAGGTCAGTAACTGATTGCACCACCTAGACCAAGATGCACCACTGCTCAAAGTGGTTCCCAAATGGTTCCCAAAGGCTGCAGCCCACTCAGAAAAAGAACCAAAGCTAGAAAAAAAAAGAGTAAAAAAAAAAGACTCAAAGACTCAAGCACTCAAGCTTACCAGAGGGGGCCATTTCCGAACCGCTGTTTTTCCAAAGTGCTCCACTGAAAGCCCTTAATGCGTGGCTGTTATCCCTTCATTTGAATGTGCTTGCTCAGCTGAAAATGACTGAAATAGCCTTCTGGAAAAAAAACACCTGCCAGACTCATTAGCTACAATTTATGTGGACCAGACTTTGGACCTTGACATGATGGATGATTTCAAACAGGTTTGAATCACCTTATATGTTGACATAGGTTGTAAACAGAATGGTATCATTCTGTATCAGATATTCTGACTCCTGGAAAGGCTTGGCAAACAGAAAATACAAATGTAGCTGTATTCTCCTCTGTAAAACATTTGTCTCTCATGCAGTCAGTCATTGTTTGGATGTCCGTTGCAGTATGCTCAATCACATTCAAACATAAACTCCCCAGAGACAGACAGACAGACAGACAGACACACACACACACACACACACACACACACACACCTACACACACACACACACACACACACACACAGTCCTGTGTCCTTCCCTATGCACCCATCTTGGTTTGTTTGACCACACTCTCTCATTTGAGAAGATTAATTGTCTGGCTTAGACTGCCTCTGCTTCACTAAACTAAATATTTAAGTGTTTGAGGTGCATGTGGTTGGCTTCAGACCCCTTGGTGATAGTCTATACTCCAGCTCCGCTTGTTTTTCTCAGCCCACGCAGCAATCACACCCTCTACATGACGGTTAGTTAGTACCTCCCATACTGTGTTCACATATTGACTAATTTCTCTGGTAAAAAGCGATGGATACTGGGACATCTGCACCACACCTTCTGTATCACATGTAGACCACATGGCCTTGGGGAAGAAAACATAGGATGACTGACCCATGCAATCCAAAGTGTACAGGAAATAAGAGGAAGTCTGCCCTGCATATGGCCTGTGCTTTGCACTCTGCATTCTGTTTTAAACAGTGGGCAGATGAGTGTCAATGCTGCACAGCGTCTTCTGCTCTGCACTTACCCTTACAATTGTGGCAAAGTTTAAACCTTGTAATTAATTGACACCTTATCCATTGTTCACAAGCAGAGACATACACAGAAAAACACTGACAACATACAGCCACACATTCTTCCATACGTCATTCCGGTTTGTTATTTATTATGGGTTTTTAACTGTGTGGTGTTCACATGTCCTGTTGAGGAAATCAGGACTCAGCTCAGGTTAGCAGGGTCCAAGAGTATGGCTTCTTTATTGCATACGCATGGGTTAGCATACAAGATCTGAGCATGTCTAACAAGTAGGCTACACACCTAATAGAGAAGTGCAGTTGAATTTGTACTGTGAAGAGCCTAGCTACATACAGTACTTGGCCTTGAAACAGATACCTTGTAGCACTGAATGACCAGTACAACTGGAACAAAGAAGCAACATGAGGTACAAAGCATGATGTGTGAGACGAACCAATTGTAACAGAAGATTCAAGGATAAGTGATTGGGTCTTAAAAGGTTTAAGACATGATTATAATTCTAAATTATTATATTTAAACATGTTAAAGGTAAATGTTACTCTTCCACAGTACGTTCCTCCAAATATCATTGAATCTTATTCCTCTTTACTACTTGCACAGATGTCTTATTATAGGGCAAAATGGTGGATTACAAGGAGTAGAGGTCTTGCTCGGTAAGCTGTAGTTGTCTTGTCACACAGACTAAACAAAGGGCCAGATGGTTAAGTCTGGGAAGATTTTCAATGTCTGTTCAAATGTGAACTTCAGTGATACTGCGTCAGAGACCCAGAAGTAGAGATTCATTGAAATACAGATTCATGATCCGAAATTACAACATATCATGTGCCAGATTTGGTTAAATCTTCCCTTCACTGAGTACATTTTAAGAGACGTGACTGTCAAACTGGCGGGTAATTCTGTTGCACTTAAAGAGGAATAACATTAAATATTTGACAAAAAAGACATTTAAAGTCTTTTTACTGATATATCTTTGATATTCCCTTGCCATTTTGAGTCAGGTTCAGTCAGGATCAGCAAGTACATTCAATGATGCAGACCCACCTATTCCATCATAACTGTCTGTCATCACAAAAGTAAGCATTACTAATTAGCCATGCTGTATATCTAACAATTCCAGCTGCAAGTCCATTTTCATGACAAATTTCAGTTTTTGTCTTTTGTTTTTGTCTTTTATGCTGCTATTTACTTTATTACAATATTCATCATCAGGCCACTGAATTTTAGCCCTTCTGGTCTGACTAGAGAATCTGTTTGTAGCCAAAAGTTTCTCAGCCTCAGTGAATATGCTACACATCAAACAGCATCATATTTGGCAGACGATTAGAGCTTCACAGCTATTTAATATCAAATATGTAAATGTGATTACCTGAGAAAAACACATATCTCTACCCATATTAGTGTAAACCTCGTATTTTCAGTGATTTGTTGCTGCCAATGATAAATCACTGTAACAGGCAGAAATTATTTCAGATTGGACATCCACTGGAGCAGACTGAGTGAGGTATAGACATGTGCATCATAACAGAAAGCCTCAATAAACCAAGGTGACTGCTGAGGTCAGCATTCATGCAGCCCTTATACCTTTATACTCACACTACTGTAGCCTATATGAGCAAGATGTTCATTTTAGAGGACTCTCAACACAGCTGGAAATGATTATTTAATAATAGATGACCGGTAATTGTTAAAACAATAAGGGGGAAAAATGAGAGCCTTGGATTTGCTTGTCATCATACCTTAACTCCAAGAAAAACAAGCCTTGTGAGATGGAAAAGTAAAATAACTTACGGAATGCCAGCAAAATTAAGAACTGATACATAGTACATTCCCCTTATGGTCTTGAAAATGTCAGTCTACATTTTGAGAACATGAGTGAGTAGTATTTCACAAAGCCCTTCCAGTGCATATAAAACATGGGCCACAATGATGTACAGTATGTGAATTATAATGATAGTGTAACAGCTGAACGAACTGTCCTCATCAGCTTATATGAGTAGACTCATACTATCAAAGACGGAGTGGAGTTAGCTGGGAGCCAGCAGTTGAAACCTGGGCGTTGGGCAGGGCACCTCAAATAGAAACTGATTCCATCAAACTATCTGTAAGCTATGTGCCTTCATCAGTATATACATTTCTTTCCATTGCTACATGCTATGGCAGGCAGCCATACAAACAAAATTCACACATGCATGCACGCATACACACACACAAACACAAACGCACTGCTCTTCTCCTTTCCCTCTACAGAAACACAGGAGAGCACCACAGGCACGTTTGAAACTGCATGTGACTAAAACTGTTGATGTGTCAATGCTGCCTTCAGTGTGATGATTTTTTTTTTGGCATTACTACTCCATATGCATGCAACATGCTGTATGAGATTTTAGACATAGCCACTGTTAATCAGTTAAATAAAAGAGCAATAAAAAGCGAGAGAATGGGAGGGAGGAGTTGCTGTATAAAAATCACTGGCTCCATCTACTGGTTATTACATGTAAAAAAAAAAAAAAAAAAAAAAGGGATGTACTGCATATACAAGACCTATCTTAAAGAGAGAGATAGACATTGAAAAACACAATGATGGACAGATCCACAATGAATATCACCAAAATCATGAATTGTTTTCTAAACCCATATCAATTTAATGAATGAAAAATAGTAAGCAGGGGGAAACAGCCAAAATCATTCAGAGTATGCACATTGTTGTTACACTAACATTCAAAAGCAACCTGTGACTGCCACCCAGAGGTAAAGAGGAACTAGAAAAGACCAATATAATACAAATATCAACTGCTATTGGTATTTTGTGGTTTTATATTTTAAAAGAATTTGTCAGTTAATTGAACATATTTGCCGTTTTCATCAATAAATACATCCATTCATCAACCCTGGTGTAATTACTCAGTGACTCCGAATTTTTCCCTATGCTGAGAGAAAAAGAAAAAAATAAATAAATGTGAAATAGTGTGGTTTACCTGAGCAGATATTTGTTCACCGTCATGTTGCTGAAAGCACAAGGACACAAATGAATTTAATGGAAGAATAACTATACAACTAAATATAAAAAAAAAACATACAGTCACGCTAGAATGTTTGTGAACCCCTTGACTTTCAGAATATTTTATATATCAATTTAGAAAAGAGCCAAAGCGGAATTTAAATGAATGTGAGGCAGATATGAGTTGTTCATCATTTGTAAACATTCAGACTTCTTATCCAGCTGTTAGTCCGCCTCCTGATGATGCTGAAACAAAGGAGATGGAGGGAGGCTTCATTTAATCATAAAATATTTGCTTTCTTGCTGTATAAATGCTGTACTTTGAGTTTAGGTACCTAGAGAACTTTTTATGTTTTATGTTAAAAAAAAAAGGAGTTACAGTTTCATACTTACTGGCTGAATGTGAAAATACAGTCTAGTCTTAAAGTTATTTAGTGGTGTAATCACATAATATTATGTAGCATTACTATGTAGTTCATTTTGAGAAGAGGCTCTTACATACTGTACACCATAGCAAGAAATTCAAAAATCTTAGAGATATCTGAAAAAAGGACTTTAACTTGTGTTACCTCTGGCATTACTGCATCCAGAATTTAGCAGCAAAGATACCTGACAGAGCCACAACAGTCAAATAATGCATATGACTTACCTGTGGTTTGAACACAGAGGGGGTCACAGTGACAAAAAGTGGGTCAAAGACTTGAGTTGAAGATGACTCTTTAAAAATTAAGTATGATTTGAGGATTGCCTCTTTTGCCATCATTCAGTAAAGTTGATAACAAATTCTGTGACACTGGATATTTCTACAGTTCTAAGAAACATTGGATGGTTGAAGAAATAGATAAAAGTCCCTAAAACTTTTACATTTGAAGATTGTTTGTTTTCACATTAGGTGACAATGTGGGGCTTTTGTGGGGCTTTTGTGGGCTTTTGTGTTACTTTTTGTGTTTGTAGCTTTTGCGGCGAATCTTTCTTCCAAACACCAGAACCAGCAACAACAGCAGCAACACTACACCCAATATTATTACAGCCTGATCTGAGAGGAGAGGAGAGGAGAGGAAAACCCATACCATAGAAATCATGCCATACACAGAATGAGTATAACAATGATCATAACAGATTCAGTTGTAGCTCTCACCTGTATGTCCACAGATGATCCTGCTTGTTGTAACCATGTCTTTTGGGTAAAGTGCTGATTTCCCAGTACCGGTCTCTGCCAGGTCACGTACACCAGTACAATTTCTGCATACATGTGGCTTCTTTGAACTGTGGGGTTTTTGTACAGAGAACGTTTTTAGTTATTTCTGGATTAGTTGTCATATTGCAAGGCCAATTACTTGTAAAAATTTGAGACATTTGGTGCATGCATAAGATATGTTTTCAGAATTTGCACCAAAACTATTCCAGGATCTACAGCTCCTGCTGTATGATCAGCCTTGCCAGAGTCGGCCTGAATGAGAGAAGGCAAAGGGAGATGGGAAGAAAAGTAGGCTACCTGGCAGTTCTCACAACTCCCTCTGTCAGATGACAAGTTTAATTTAAGCATCACAACAGGGATTCTTGCTTTGCTGGAAGGACAAATCAAACAGTTTTTAAGATAGCTGAAGAGTCAAGATGCATATTTCCAGACAAACAATGAGGTATGCACATTACGCATCTTTCTCATAAGTAGGAAACATCAAAAGTACATGGTTTCATCATGAGGTGACAAAAAAGTGGCGACAACAATAAGCCTTAGCTTCTCAGTATTAGCCACACTCCTTTCCAGGGTCCAAAAAGGCATTTTTCATGGTGGCCCCTCAAATCCGGTTCGGTGTACTGCAGTTTTCATTCTAGCTGTCCAATCAGGGACTGAGTTAGATCTGGGATGACAGGTGAATGCAACTAACACATATAAACCTTTTTCAGTGGCACACATTTATATATCTATTGTGTTGGTATTGTGATAGGAATATCACTTCATTAATGTAGGTTAGTGTTACCCAAGACAGTAAGTAGCTAAATGTAACCCGTCTCAAACATCAGGGTCCAGACGCCACAATACGTGCTTTGGTTCCTTTCCAAAACATTTGTACTGGAAAAACAGAAAAGGTCTGGGGAAGCCAAGACACAAGACACTAGCTGAGATTTAGAAATCTGATAAAAATCTAGTCCGAATATAGTTGACAGATTCAATAAAAAAGAAAGTAATGAATTGTTTATTGTTTATTATTATATGAATTATCGGTTCAATTTAAAATAAATACCTTTGTTGTCAGCAATCAAATCCAACTCAACAGTTCCCTGCGATTAGGTGTGGATTTCAATTCCTGGCAATACTAAATCATAAATAGGCATAGGGCCAGTTACACAACTTTAATCATTTCAATGGACCTACTTCCTCAAAGTGATTCTCAAGAGTGATATATAAGCATATAAATTCATATAGCCTGACTACTGAGGTGGAAAGTACATGCACGTTTCTATAAATACAGAACTGATAACTGTAAAAGAAAATCGCTGAAATCTACCTGTCAAATGACTGTATTTAGATCTGTCTATTTGTTTTAAATAGGATCCAGGCTGAAGAGTTGAAAATATGAATTTATGAATACATGAAAATACCAGTGAGCTCACTTCCATCTTTGCAACTTGCTTTTAATGTATCTATCTAGACAGTAACCTAGGCATGCAGATGTTACCTACAATTCTGTGTTGGATACCAATTCCTATGAATTTATTCCATCAAACACTACCATGAAATGTGTTTACATACCCCAAGTACAGCGTACCAAATATGTTGGAGTGAATCGCATGATGTGTACAATTAGTCCATCATTGCAAATGCTTCTGTACTTGTGAAAGACTGAAGTGTTCTGCATTATAACTTGCCGCAGCTGTTGCTGTCAGATTTCCCTCCGTCACCGACATGCTGCTGGGAAACAAAACTCAGATAAAATTAAGAGAGATCAGTTCCCTTCAGCACTGAGCCCTCATGCAATAGAGTGAGGTACAAGATAAGTTAATAATGCAGATCTTCACATGATCTTATATTTAGAGGAATTAATTATTTTTTATTGCTGTTTATGTTTCATACAATGTCATCTTGCTGAAGCAATATTTCACTCAACTTTTCAAAAACATTCACTTTTCAGCACACACACCTGTGTCCTGGGCATCTGCTCTAACCACTGACAGTATGGCTTTTTTCACCAGCTCAGAATATTGTCAATTTCAAACAGGGAAAAGTACTCTTGAAAAGTCTTATCTGCAGGTGCATCGGTCACAAAAACTGCTAAATTATTTCATGTGGCAAGGGGAACAGTCTGGAAAAGCATGACAACACAGGACAAACAGGGACAGACTTCATTGGCAAACAGCAACAGCAAAATCTCAAGTCGAAGGGATACGCAGAGATTTTCCAGGAGAGGTGCTAAACACCACAGAACAGCCGCCTCAAAAATGACCACAGAACTGAATAAATATCTGACACAGTCTCAACAAAAACCCAAGCTTCACAAATCTGATATTTATGGCAGGGCTGCTATTCGGACGCCTCTTGTATCCAAGGCCAACACACAAAGACACAACCGGTTCTAAGGAACATGAGTCATCCTACACTGTTTTTCCTACATCCTGAAGAGATTACATTTATAGAAAGCCAAAGGATGCTTTAAGCCAGAATGTCTGCTGCCATCTGTTAAACGCGGTGGCAGATCTGGTAAGGTCAGCAATCTCATGGGAGTCATTAGGTCCAATGATTGCCCTACATGGCCGTCATCCACCATCCACCATCCACCACCTCCTCCTTTTCCTTCTTGAAGAAAGGCCCAGTAACCCACTACACAGAGTTCAGGACTTATAAGAAAATATTCCAAGGAGAACTGAAGCTGTTGTGAATGCAAAGGGTGGCCATACTCCTAATTAGGGACTTTATATTCATGTTTTGTTCAGGGTTTGCTTTATTTTGCCCACACCTTGTACGGTGGAAGTATGATTTTAAAAAAGGTTTTCAAAATGAAAGAAAATAAGCCCTTGCATGTTGATGTTGTTTGATTCAAATATAGGACAGATAAGACAGAGAAAATAGAGAGAAAAGAAAACAAAATAAGAGAAAAAGCAGGCTAAATATTTAGAGCATAATAGCCATCAGCCATTATATATGTAGTAGGATATTCCATCTCACTGGCAAGAACAGAGAACTGCGGTCATTCCAATGAGTCACTATTCTGATCCAGCAATTAGTCCTCCTCCAGATGTCTGCCGAAACAAAAAAGATGCACTACTGAAAGCATGATCAGGAATCCTCTTAAAACTGTCCATGCAAATACATTTTTGTAAGCATTTTGTTGTATTGTGTAAAAGGAAATGGGTAATTCTTTTTGAATTACCCATTTCCTTTTACACAATACAACACTGACAGAAATTAGTGAAGCCTTGGGATATTTCCCATGTACCTTTGATGGCTTTAACTCTGGAGGAGGTATATCCTGTATAACAAATGAAATGTGTCATTATTAATTCAGGCAACTCAAAAAAATTGTTTTTGCACATTCTTTGCAATCATTTCTTTGCAATAACCTGCAAGAAACAAAAGTGTTTGGACTGGGTTTGATTGTTCTATTCATTCATTCATTCATTCATTCTCTATTCAGTAGTTCAAAAAGTAGTATTTTGACCAAAAGCTAATAATAATAATAATAATATATCATAATTTCTGAATGTGAAAAGAATACTCTCTCAGGAAATTAGTCAGTCCAAGGATTGTGTTGGAGGATTGCCTTTTTCACCATCATTCAGTGATGCTGGCACTGAATACTCTGACATTGTCTGGATATTTCTACAAAGAAAATTCAAAGAAACATGGATGATTGATGACAAAAACAATTCGGAAGTCCCTCCCTATACATTTGCATTCTGGAGGCTGTGTTTATTTTCACATTAGGTAAAAATGAGGGTTAAAAAGTCATGAATAGGTTGCCCCACCAATCTGTCAGAGGGATGGGCTTGAGCCTTGGACTTTGTGTATTTGCAGCACTTGCAGCGTATCCGTCTTCCAAACACCAGAAACAGTAACAATAGCAGCGACAACACACGTAATAATATCCAAGCTTGACCTGAAGGAGAGGAGAGGAGAGGAGAGGAGCAGAGAGGTAGAGGGAATAAGAGATAGAGAAGGAAGGAGAACTTTCATAGTGAAAAACAAAATTCTGTTTCATGGTACAGGAAACATGATTAAACAACCTTGTTTCTATTGCCCTCTGGTTTAAATTTGTGTTCATAAATTTGACATTCATGTTTTTGGTTGTGGCACAGAAGATCATGTCAGTTTGAAATCTGTCTTTTGGGCAATATGCTGATGTTCCAGTACGGCTCTCTTCCAGGTCACATAAACTGGAATAACTTCTGCAGACATGTGTAGCCAGTTGGAACTGTGGATTTGATTATTTTTGATTACATGGTATGAACAACAGAGAAGGTGAATTACGGCAAAGAGTGCAGACAAGTCCATCATACTTAGCGAAAGTTAGAGGGACTGGAATTGGATTTGTTTTGACTTCCCTCACTACCAAAATCTCTAACCATGTGGGATGACAGGCTACCAAACTCTGTATAATAAACAAGCTACTTAAGAGTCCATGTGACTTTGGTTTACAAGCCCTGGTTTTCTTGTCATTGGGCATTGTGAACTGAAATAAACCAAGTATAAAAATGCAAAACAGGAAACTTTTCCACTATGGTTCAGACAAAAGAAAATGAATTGAATTGTAGTTGTGATCGCACCCTAATTTTTCAAACCTGTTGACATTTGTCATCATCCTCATCCAATTCCGCCCCTCTGGTGACATCTCATGTTAATAAAATAATGCATGGCCACGAATTAGTAATGCATGGGAACAAGATCCTTATTATGCGGCCACGACTTATTAAGGCGTGGGGACGAGATAATTATGTTGTGGCCACGACTTAAGGCCTGGGGAAGGAGATCCTTATGTTTGGTACTGCCCTTTCAGCACCATGGAGCCGGCCTGGTTTTAGACTGCTTTGATTAGGGGGCAGTAACAGATGCTGGTTGGTCAACTAGTGTTAATATCAGTGTTCTTCAGGACTGTAAGCTATAATGTGCACTGTTTGTTTTTATCTAAAGCCATAGTAGGCTAATTAATACAGCTATTTGGGTGTGAAGGCATGTTTGAGATGTACCAAAACCCAATGTTTAAGCTAATGTATAATGTTAATAAATGGTATATTTTTGAACAGATGAACTGCAAGAATTCAGTGTGAAGTTTATGAAAACAAGCAAACTTGCAATTATCAGTCAAGATAACTTATACATGTAAGTTGAAACAAATTTGGAATTTAAATCCTCTTAACTTGAAATGGCAAGTCGTATAAACATAGTTAAGTTATTTTAACTTGAAACCCTGAGTTACAATAATGCAGAAATGTGTGTTTATCCGACTAGGTAAGGAAAGTTTTCTTGCATTGATAATGTAAAATAATTCTTTGTTTTAACTCACAGTATTAAGTTGAAACAAGTGATTAAAAGTTCAATCAACTTTGACAACTTAAAAAACAATGTTGAGACAACTAGAACATTGTAGTTCAGTCAACTTTATGAACTTTAATTTCTGAGTTGAAACAAAGGTAATCTTCAAGTTGAGTTAACTTGCATTTTCAAGGCAGCAGGTGGACTTGCATTTCCAAGTTAAACCAACTTGAAATGTCTTACAGTGTGTATGAATACAAAGCTGCTATAATGAGTAACAATAATAATAACCATAATAATCTAATTCCTCAAGACAATCAATAACTTGTCAACTTACCCCAAGTAATATGGGAGAGCTAGTCCTTCACAGTATGAAACTGACTGGTACTGTTGTTCTGCGTTGTGTTTTATTGCTGTTGGTCTCAAAAACTTCCACATTTTTAAAGTGTAACATGAGAAAAAATAAATAAAAATAGTATGGGCATAGTACAGAAAATCTTTGCAATTTGTAAATGCAGCCGTCAGTTCTGTGTTTGTCTTGTGTTCAGTTTCTATGTTCTGACACAGTGTTCAGTGTTCCTTGTGTTCCTCAAGGTCCAACTAATTTTTAAAAAAAAAAGGTATCCACATTTTGCTCACCCACACGCTCACCCATTTTGCTCACCCACACGGCACAATTGAATAACAAGGTTTTGCTCACATGTACAGTGTTCAGTTTTTAATTAAAGATAGAGCTTTCCGATATCAAATATGTCATGACACCTAATATGAAATATGAATAGTAAAGTGCATAAAGCCCCAATCTGGAATTTTGTCTCAGTATATCAGTTACATACAGACAGATTTATGAAGAGTGGGACTTTCTGATGGAGACAACTTTCAGATATTGTGATAGCTCAAATTACAGGTGTCAAAATGTATTCCTACAATGCAAATGTAAACAAATTATTTAGTTTCAAAATACATTTAAGCTCATGTTTGTCACACGTGGTCAGTCCTTATGTCAATGGCTGTATCAATCAACCTATTTAATAAATTTTTTTTGTTTTAAATTATAATTAGTCAGATAAGACTGGAGATCTGAAAATTATACATGTATCTTCTGTTCCATTTCGATGACTCTCTTGAACTCCAATGCTTTTATTGCCAATTTATTTTGGTTTTCCTGTGTTCAAAAGTATCTACCTCACCTATTTGTGGTTTATTTTGCCTGGTTTCTTGAAACAGTTTCTCTCTGGTGTCTGATCCAGTGGCCGAGGTTTTCAAGGGTAAGCTCTGGAGAAAGCTGTCGATGAGATGACCGAACATCCAGGTTAGAAACAGGGTCAAGCATCAAAATGGGAGACGCTCTACTCAAATTGATATTATAATTGTTGTGCTATTCCATCTTGTACTCAGTGGGAGGCACCTACCTTTACAAGTTTCCTGTGAGTGTAGGTTCTGACAAATTTTGGGCTAGGAGGGGAGAAATTGAAGGAAATTCAATTGAGGGGGCAACCAGGAGGACACAAGTATGCCAGGAACGTGGGGACTGAGGCATATGAACATGTGTTTTCTCAACTGGTCTGTAAGGGGAAGGGTAACTACAGTGGGTTCTCACCTGGGAATATAGTAACCAGGCTAGCTGTCATTGAAACAAGGCTTTTACAACTTCTATAAGCTGTGATAATCAGGTTTTGTGAGGCTTTACATGGGAATACTAAGGCAGCAAAAAAAACAATATTAAAACCTTTGCAAAGCCATAGTTTATAAACAAAGAAATGTATTGTAGATTAACAACCAAAAACAATTGAACAATTGAAAAAACAAATGTGACTTTTTCATACAATTATAGGATCAAAAGTACTGAAAGCATATTAGACATGGAGTGGCAATCCTGCTAAAATAGAATCACTGAAGCCAGCACTGAGATCACTGCATTGCTAATTTACTTCTTCACTAACTCCTCAGTAGATAACGAAGGAAAGAGACAGAAACAGCAATGCATTTTGTTTAAGAGGCTCATGAGTGGTAGTTTGAGAGAAGAAAAAAAGAAATGGAGATCTTACTGATTGTAGTTGCAGTCAGCTCCATGTGGACAAAAGCCTAAGAAATAGTTAGCGCACATAACCCCTTTAACATGGCTATACTTGCAGTTTGGACCTGTGGGAGATGATGATGATGACAAATGAGATATACAGTATTAGTCATTTGACTTCTAAACCCTTGGCTTGGTTATGTTCAGGTTGGTTAGTTTTAGAATCCCATGAAAACAAACAACCAAACAAAAAAAAAAAAATTGTACAATTGTTTTAAATGCACATCTTAATTTTGATCCCAGTACCAGACAAGAACAACACTTAGGCAGGTTCATGTGGGGTGTGTGTGTGTGTGTGTGTGTGTGTGTGTGTATTATGGATTTACCATGGATGCAGAATCCTCTGTTGTACCATTGGCATTCTCCAGCTTCCCTTACAGACGTGCTGTATTGACTAGGTCCCTGCTGGTCGTCTAAAACAGGGACTCCCAAACTTTTTCCTAACAAGAGCCCCCAAATGAATATGCATTAGCTATTAGATCACACAATGATATGCTATCAGGCAACCCTACATTCTCTCACTGTGCTGACCTCTAGTGTGATAAGCTCTGAAATAATAGTGAGATAGTGGACCGCTGGAGCTCCCCAGACCCCACTGCTCTGACATAGGCTACTAATGATGATACAGTCTAAATTTTCCCCGCACTAGATTTGAAAGTGGAATGAAATGGTCAGGACTGGATCTTTTCTTTGGAGGCCCTATTTACCTTTTTCTGATGATTCTGCTCCTGCACAACACTGGGAACCTGGACATATCATCTCCCCCTTTAACCTATGGGTGGAAAATAACTTCAAGCTCAACACATATGCCCCTGAAATGTATGGGGTCTGTTGGTCAAGACTGCAGGCAGCATTTAGCAACCTCCAAATAGGCTACAGACATCCAGCAGTTGACGCTCGGTGAAAGAGGATTTGCACGAGCCCCTTCAAGATTCGTCATTTTAAAATCTTACTTTTTCTTATTCTTTCTTTGCGTTCCATGCGCCGAGTTGGCGTTGTCTCCTTTGTCGTCAAACAACTTGCTGAAAACGAGTTGAATATCACGAACACAGATGGGCTGAGTGAATGTAATTATTGTAGTTACTTGGAAGCGACGCTAGAGGTCGACACTAGAACGTCACATGTCCCCTAAATTCTCTCTTCGCTGTTGTGTTATTCTTCCGCCAAGCAATTCTTGAACAGTAGCTAAACAATGTGGTTGCTAAGTGACACGTAAACGCTGGTAACCTCCTTGGTATGAGTGGCCATGTTAGTTTAGTATTGACGTTTAAATAAACGGTACGCGGTCAAAGGTGTGTGTTTATTGGGTAATTTAACAGCTTCGAATGTGACTCAGCCAATCAGAAGCGATGAGCAGGACTACTCCGTTTTAAATAATCCATACAAATCTTGTGCGAGTGAGAAAATTACTTGAGTTAATCTTAAAATGTACCACTCAATTTAATATTTCATATAGGCCTAGTTTAGGGCAGTCTAAAATATTTGTGCTTGTTCTGAATTGCACTGACTTACAATGAGGATGAGGAAAAACACTGTAAACACACTAAATGTTATACTGTTCAAAAAATATCTAAACCCCTACTATTAAAAACAAAAAACACCACCTCACTGACAGTGAACTCTTCACATTTTGTCTAGTTTGCATTTGCTCATGAATTTTTGTGCCTGAGCAATAGATCTTGATGCTCTTCATAATAATAAATGCGCTGTAATGCCTTCTACTCACACAACCTCACACTGTCCCGGGCACTCCACACTGCCACAAAGCAGGCATTGTGTGTGACAATGCTGACACAGACCCACTGGACAGCGCCTGGGTTCATGGTTCAGTCACATCAGGTGATCAGAGAGGGATGGTAATGGAGAAAATGTCAGCTCATGTTCAGGTGGCCATCAACTGCAAAAATTGGACTTGTACTGCTGTGATCTCTTCCATCTGTGCCACGATTTCAGTGTTGTCATCTGAGCTTATGATTTATGCACCCGGTTTAATGCACATGGCCTCATCTTTATGCAGCCCCACAAAGCTAAATGGATGTTATATAGGGTGCCTTCATTCCCTGTCATATTTGTACTGTTATAATAGCAATGTCATGTCATGCCAACACACGTCATGTAAGCGGAGTGTGTTTGTGTGCTTTATACATCTTAATTTTTTATTAGCTAAGATTCTAAAGCTTTCAAAATCTTAACAAAATCAATGCCAGGCTTGCAGGGCTGTAATTATATGAGGCCTCACAAGACACATCTTGCCCATGATGAGGAATGTGTCAAAAATAACAAGGTTTTGATTTTCATTTGAGGTTTATTTATCTAGAATAGCAATCTAAGTTGATGTTGATTACTGACAAGCTGTGGATGGCTTGGTGGATCTCTTTCAACAGCTCTTTCAGTAAAGAAAATACTTGGGTCTAACTCAAGGTAACATTTCCTGTGTGTAAATCTGTCTTTTTTTTTGGATGTAGAATGTGAATGAACTTGCGAAAGTGCTTTGTCAGTGAGGCACCTCCTGTGGTGACAGACTTAACACAATAAGGAGATGAAATAAAAACACAGCACAGCCACAATTAAAGATTACCAGTTTTCTCTTTTATTGAAAAATATAGCTGTTATTTCAAAGAAAGGAAAGTGAGGGAGGTAAATATATATTAATATACAGTAAAACCAGAGAAATAAGAGAAAGAAAAGAAAATAGCACATACTTGGCATAACACTATAGCCACCGAATAGGAAAAAAAAAAACACATTCTACGGCTGAACTTTGAGCCAGTTGTTTTTCCCAAGCCTTATCTTTTTTTACCACTCACCCAGCCACAGGCGTCAGGGCACTGAAAACTTTTTAGCAGACCTGGGGCAAATAGTACTTGCAAATTCCTTTAAAAGGTTTATTTTGGTCTACTTAGGGTGGAGTTTCCCACAGCAACACAATAAGCGCCAGAAACTTTAGACAAACACAAGAAAGTATTTCAAAGTCTATTTAGTATACTTTTCTATGACTGCCAACTTTCCTGACTATGTAAATTGTCCGGATGCCATAAACTCCACCCACCTGGCAACCCATGAGGATAAAAACAAATGCTAAGAATTACTTTCAAATACTATTTGACCGAAGTGTGCTACTTAGTGTTAAAGCCGCTGACCTTCTTGTGGTTCTTACACTAGCTCCACTAATCCATAATGCTGATAACAAAGATTGTTCACTGTAATCATGGATGGCACAAATTATATTTACATTACTTAATTAAAACAACGGCAGATAGGAGTGTTCTCGTTCTTTTTAAGTGTCCATTTCTTGGTTATGAACATGAGGGACTGAGGGATTGCAGCTGCCCAAACAATCCACAATCCACTAACATGTTTTACAATGGAGCGAAAGAGTAGACACACAGATCAAATTTGGCCCATTTACATCAAAAATGTGAAAGAGGTCCGAGGCATGAAATCATACTGCAGCCCATACAAAAGTCAAAAATAAACAAAAATCCAATATCCTGCTAATGTTACCCAATAATATGGTTGTAACATACTTGGCAATTTCCACCAGACCCTTTTAGATTTCTGAACCGATCTTTCTTGCAACCTGTTCATGTAGACATGGTTCTAAAACACTGCATTAACACAAGGCTGAATGACATCACACCCTAGTGCGATGCCTCACCACACTGAGCCATGTGCCCTCCCCCTGCATCAGTGCCAAAAACAGCAAACTAATTCAACGCTCCCGTGTGTCACATATATGGCAAATATCATTTTCGCACACTAAAGAAAAAGGCCATACATTAATCAAGGATCCAGAAAGGAGTGTGAAAGTCTTTGTGACTAAATATAACTGATAGCAGTCTGGAGGAGCCTAGTAAATGAGTCAGTGGGAGCTCTCTGCATTGTAAAACCAACTGAACAACAAAACAGCCACAGAGAAACAGCCCACCTGCCTGTTCCCGCTCCTAACCCTGCCGCTCATGGAATAGTTCCAGCTGGTTAGAGGCCAGTCAGCCAGTACATTTAATGAATAAGAAGACTGGGAAAGGCCAGATGATTGGTTGATTCAATAATGTGTTCTTACAGGGTGATTCGGGTTACGAAGAGGAGGTGCACATTATCACTCATGGGGCCTGTTCATGAAACATCTTCTACTCTCATAGCCCCGAGACATCTTTGAAGTCCATCTAAAAGAGGCATATGGGTGAACGCTAATCCCACCTACTCCAGGTTTTTACATCCTTGCCCATTCCTTTTAGACAAGCGTGCACAGACGTCTAGAGAGAAGAGATGTTTTCGGATAGAGCCATATAACTACCGTTTTCCCTATACCCACCAACTCCCTTTCAGACATTTCTTCTGTCTCTCTGCTGACCTGCTGATCCTACCAACCTCAGTGATGTGGAATGAGATGTGACAACACAGAAATACACATCAGTTGTACAGTCATGTTTAGCCACAATCACAAACTCTGTCCTAGTCAGTTTTAAAACACTAGTTTAAAAAAAAGTATAGGACATGGAACACATACAAAAGGCCTCTTTTTTCCAATAATTCACATTTTTGTACACAGGTAAATTAAAAAGCATTGACTAACAGTGAGTGATTTTGTAAGAGAGACAGTAATTTGGAGTCGTTGTCAACTAATACAGCCACACCATAACAGTGCTAGCAGGAGTGACGCGACTTAGACAAGCATTGTGTCTATTTGAGTCCATTAACCAAGTGCCATGTAGCCAATTCAAGGTACCTAAGCAAAAAAGCTGGCTCACTGAGTAGTACCATAACTAATTATCATATTAACCATATCAAAAAATCCTCCAATCGAAAACTGTGCAGACATAACAGTGTGCATACATGAAGTATGATCTGTCCCTTATGAAAACTAACAAATAAAAGGTTTATGAGCTATCTGTGAATGTAAAGAATGAACGAGTGACCCTGCCAGAGATAGAAAGTGGCAAAATTATAAACTACCCAATTCAAATATAATGGGCCACTGTACACCAACTCCCCAATAATGTATGTACACAAATTAAAGTAAAAATAGGAGAAATTACCCCATAAAAGCAGAAATGGACAAACTTAACACCTATCTTATCTATTTAGTGTCTATGCCAAAACATTGTCATTGGCAATTGAAGCTCCATGGTCACTAGTACTCCCACGCACTGGGATTCAATTCTAACTCAGTTTCACTTCTTTTCCTTTCCCTCTTCCTTCCTCAGAATCTGTAGTAAACATCCAGTTTAGTGAGTGACCTCACATGTCCTCCTCCTCCTGACCTTACGCATCACACTCTCCGAGTGATCTCCATGTGATTGACAGTAGTGGTACAGTTCTCTAACCCCATGATCACCTCTTGCTTCTATTTCTAAAGAATGTGACGCTCATAACCACTGGCTTGGTGGTTTTCCCTCCTCCTTAATGCACCGTTCAGAAGGCCAGGATTTGAACATGAGGGCAAGTGTGTGAGTAAGTGAGTTTGATATTCCAAAAAACAAAAAATACAAAATGCAGCAAAACCAAGACTTTTAGGAGTGTCAATTTGTTGCTGTGTGTAAAAAAAAAACGTGAATGAGCCAGTAATTCAATTCTTCGGTCCATCTCTCAGCTTCTCTCAGTGGTCAACACTGGAATTCTGTTATGGGCTAGAATAAATGGACTCATGGGACTCACATCTTTATATCCATTCAATCTGGAACTCTAGCACACACACACAGCTCACAACTCCTGGCCACGGTAGGGTGAATAAGGCTTAATTGCAGGATTTTATTTATGATGCAGTAGGTATAGTTGAACAAAGTGCGAAGAGATTGAGATAGATCCATAAGTAGTGTAATGGGGGATGTGGCCCTCCCGTTTCACCCTGCCTCCAAATCCCTTCCCTCCCCTTCCCAGCTTGTGATAGCTTTCCAACTCATAGACAATATTTGTCTCCCTCGGTGTCCTCCAAGACTGTTCATGGTAGCGATACCAGGTTACACTCGAATCTCATCATCATCCTCATCCATGAAGGAGAAATCTCTGTCGTCCTCCCCTCGTGGCGAGCTGTACTTTGCACTGTCTGTGTCCCCGTCATGCAGATGGTTGTGAGGTTTCTCCTCCAGGGTGGCAGAGCCGGAGCTGGACACAGAGCAGCTGTCCAGGTGATGGTGGTTGTTCCTGGTGCGCAGCTCTGGGGTGTAGGGATCAACCATGGCCTTCTGCTGGTACATGCTGCGAGGGGGCCTCACCGGGGCCTGCTCCTCTTCCTCCATGGGGGGACTGAGGGAGGGTGACCCGCGGCCCTCGCTGCCCTTGCCTTCCTCATAGCCTAGGTCATCCTCCTCCCAGCCTTTCTTTTCCATCACACTCAGGATATCCCCCAGCATGGAGGGCCCCAAGTCAATGTGGAAGGACATGATCGACTCTGCGTGCTTCATGCCGCTTCCCTTGGGCATCGATGGAGGCAAATCTGTCAGCTCGCCAAAATTATGCTCCTCAAACTCCACATCCAGAGTTGCCATAGCTGCTGCTCCATTTACCGGCTTGCTGTCAATCTCTGACAGCTTCTTCATGGGGCTGGAGGAGACACTCTTCGGTAGCTGGTTGCCCCTGTTACTGTCGTCATCGTTTAGGTAAGGGAGGGATATGGCGTTTTTCACATAGTTGGATGAGCCACCAGAGGGCCCCATCATATTGGTGTCATACTTGTCCCCCCGGTTGACTGACTGGGAGCGTTTGCTGCTTCTGAAGGTGCGGGACAGCAGCCCTGGTTTGGGTCCCGGGGAGCCTTCCTTGGTTTCTGGCTCCCTAGGAGGTTCTCCTGACCGGGTGCTGAGAAAAGAAGTGTCCCCAAAGGCGTCTCCTCCCCGGCCCACGTGCATGGTGTGGCGGAAGTCCCCCAACGGAGCGCTGATCATCTCTGCAGTCAGGTCGGCCCGAGACCGCCGCTTAGACTGGTTAGAGTTGGACACCAGCTGCTTCAGGATAGGCATGATGGCAGTCTCTTACTTATAATCCACAGACAGAAATGAAACTGGTTCACAAGTTGATGCAGTGAGAGTTCAGTTGAGTTCCTTCCAGAGTTCAATGGAAACTGTGTGGGATGTTGTCAAAGCAAGTATAATTCCAGGTGTTTGATGTGTGCAGCCATTATGGTCCTCCAGAACAGCATCAGGCTCAGGTTCCAGCTCACTCTTGGATCAGCCTGTGGAGAAGAAGAATTGAGAGAATTTATGCCACATCATTATGTAAACCAAGCCCAACACTGAAACTTGGCAGGCAATGTGGAAACTAACAACTAATAACATCAGACAGGATATCTGATGTGCTAAATTATTCCGCAGGAGTTGTAACACCACTTTAACTGCTTCTCCAGTGAGCTACAGCTATTCACTTCTCATCCCTTTCTCTCCTGTCCTGATCTGCATCAACTATGGAAACTTTTGTTGCCAGGGCTTTGAAACGAAGCCTCACTTGAGCGGTTCCAACTCTAGCAATAGCTTTTTAGATTCTGAGGTCTGTAAGGGTGTTATGTAATAGTGTTGAAAAGCTTTCTGGGATAAAGTTGACAGCACTTTCACTTTACTTCAACCCACTAATAATAACCCCAGTGAAATTTGTCATTGCAATACATCATACCATTCAAATGTTTTGGTCCAATAGCACTTCTGATACATTTTTGAACTCTTTCTAAAACTGCTGATAGGCTGTTACTGTGCTCCGATTTTGGAGGGGCTGCAGTGTCTGCTGTCACTGCTGTGCTTTAGTTCCCATTTGGGCCCCTGGCTGTTATATAACCAGCAAGACACAGGATACTGTGAGCCCAAACAGTTCAAGCTGCGAGGAATAAAAGAATGAAGAAAAAAGAATGAAGTGGAACAGCATTTCTTCAGCTTGGATCAACTTACAGCACAGCTCAGAAGTCCAGAGCTGCTACATTCTGCTCTAAACCTTCTATCATCAAGAGATCAAATGTCTCTACAGCTAGCGCTTCCTATTTTTCTCTCCATTTATGCCTCCATCTCTTCAGCCTTGAAGGCGATGTTTAAAGGCATCCAAGAGAATATCTTGTTCTATCTATCACAGTCTCATTATATCTCTTTTCTATTGAACACACATCCATGGATAACTCCAAATACAGTTGTACCTCAGCTCTAGTGATAGCACAGTGACAGATTACTGTGTGAGGCTGCTTTAATGTGAGGAACCCAGTGATAACGCTACACTAGGTGTGCATGATTTACTGCATGACTGATCTTGATTTCACCCAAGTCACTTTGATCTTCAACCTGCCGCAATGATCTATGACTCAGTAAGCTGATGATATGGGTCAGTTCAGCTGGGGCCAAACTGTCCTCAAGCCACCACTGACCCCGGCCTTGAAACATGATCTCAACACAGAGTGGCGTGGAGAAGCAGTTTAAACGCCCACGAGTAGGCCAGCCACAATCCACTAGGTGCATGTGTAAATGACATCAACAAGGGTTTCAATTGTTGCAGCCAGACAGCTATCCCATCATTGTCAGTGTTTTCAAACTGGAGCTGAAGCCCACGCTCTAGGCCTGTATGCATGCCCCCTGAATGAATGAGGCTTCAGGCAACAATATTCCAAAGAAACGTCACCCGTGAAAACATTTGCATCGCTGACAAGAGCCCATTCAATTGGAGAGGCAACTGTAGCACCAGAGAGAACAGAGGGGGTTTTGATAGATGATAAGCTAAAGCTGTTTTTTTTTTTTTACTCTTCTTTCAAAAGACGGATCATCCCAGTAGAGAACTGAACTCTCTCCATTGCCAAGGTTTTATCTTCTTTGTTCAGCAATTTCATACAAGCTTTCTTCAGTGTTTCTGGCTATCCTAATGGGGGAGTTGCGTTGCCCCCTCAACAAAAAAGACTATTTACACAAAAGAAGAACTAACATAGAGTAAATGCATTGACAATAGTACTTTAACAGGAGCTATTAAGGGTTCAAGTTTACACCCAGGCCCACAATAACTGGAAAGGGCTATCCGTTACCAAAGCACTTCATAGAAGCAACTGAATGCCAGCAAATTATGTCATTATAGCTCAGAGCAAACACTTATCAAGGAGGTCCCCCTAAGTAGACAGTGTTTAGATTAATCCAGGGTGATTTTCCATTAGCTAATATTAGCCAAACCCATAATTACATAACTTCCTTTGCTTGGCATTACAATCAGTAAAATGCTGGCACCTTCACTATGAGCTAATTTAGTGTAGAATACAATGTGTCACCTTTGTCCTTGGCTAAAATAACCAGCTTTCACACACAGAACTCAACGGCCAAACCTGCCTTTTTCTGTAATGTACTATCAACATCTTCCTTTTCAATCAGATTCAATATGTTAAGCGATCTTAGTCCAATTAAAATAAATATACCATCATCATCAGACATTTATAGTACCTGGCAACAAGGAGTCATGACATGTGGGGTAGATTTGTCAGCCTTTTGTCTAAATCAGGCTGTGACTGACCAGTCGAGACGACTCGTATGTTCCTCGCTGCTTCTAGCTCTCCATTTCTCTATGGCAACACACCACTGGCTACCCAGCGAGCTTCCTGTCTCTAAGCCGGAGAGAGAGGGCGTCCTTTATCCCCTACAGGGTGAGATCACCTCATTCAGATGGATTAACCCTTCCTCCTGGCCACATGGAGGGCAATAAGACAATCACCACAATGCCATAGTAGCAGGGGAATGCTTTTGATGTGCTTTGTCATTAGAAAACATTCAACTTCAGCATAAAAGACGTCGGTGGGTGCTCAAATATCAAAAGGTGCAAACCTCACACCTTGGGTCATTCTAGGAAATGGCCCATTTCATTTCTTATGGGGCCCCTTGGTGTTTGATGAGGAATAGTTTCAAACCCCCCAGGACCATCAAGACCCCATTATTGTGTGCATTACAAAAGAAGAAGAATAGCCCGCAGGCAGTGCTGTCATATTCAGTTCCAACCTTTCAGTCCTTTTTTAAAACACAAATCATGAAGAATGGCAGTGTCAAGTATATTCTACAGTTTCAAAACAACATTCCAGAGACCAGTGGTTTAAAGAGTCAGTTCTACTCTTGAGCCAAGGCACATAAAAATGCAGTTGTGTTCAGCGCTGTTTCACTTCAGCGTCTAGACAGCTACAAAAACACAAAATCAAAGCTCTGCCATTTATCTTTACTTAGACATTGTGCCTAAGTCAAAGTGGTCACCAGGGATTCCAGTCCCGCCTGTATGGCCCATAACGGGCTCTCAGTACAGAGCTGGGGGCAAAATTCCATCTCAGCACTCGTTCATAAGCTCCCAGAGCTGGACAGACAGGCAGGCCATACTATCCACAGCTATCAAAATCCAGACAAAAACACACACATAGTAAAGCATGTTGGTGTTACAGCTTGAATTATACACAGGGAGAAGTAATGAGCACTATATCACATGTTTGTAGTTGGGAATAGTTAGACTTTTTGCTTCAGCCAACGTGCCAGCCAGTGACGACGGCTTTATGTAACCGAGCACTGGAAGCGCCACATGACACCAGCTCAAACTGAGACAAGTGGCAACAGGGCCATGAATGATTAAGAGCATCTTATGTCGCCCACAGTCTCCGACTCGGGCAGAATGACATCACAACAACTGCCATGTTCGTCAACGTCAACTCTCACTCTTGTAATCCCATGGGTTGCATCATGCGCCACTCAATCCTCCAATATCCCACGCTACTTTCTCTCTCTCCTTCCAGCAGATGCACAGGCATACGGGGCCAGACTGCTGAGGCTATCCACTCTCAGCATACATACACTGACTGCACACATTTGCTGGTTTTATTTTAGATGCCATTTTAATTTTTCAACAGAAAGACAGAGAAAGAGTGTATCATTTATTCAAAAGGTGGAAGCTACCATGCAAGTATAATATGAAGCCAGTTATACAACAGTTGAAGAAATATAGCAATTGTCTGGTGGGTTGTATTGCTGCCTATTAGAAACTAGTTTGAATTGAATTTGTAAGAAAAATATGCTTCCTCATTTACTATTAATAGGCTTTGAACTTAAGTTAGAGCTCATTGTAGCTCCTTGTAAGCTTTTCTATGTTATTCCTTTATCATCAAAACAACCCTAACTGCACTAGTTTCCTGAAAACCTTAAGCTCCACTGGGCAACTTTGCACATTGGTGATTCCAACAAGAATTCAATACCTAGAAATAATGTAATGTGAAGTCAGTAAACTGCACACAGCATGCTCGTGTTTACCAACCCAGCCAGTCTGTGATCACTTTAAACCAAAGGATACCAAAGAGATGTGAGAGGCAAAAGATGTGATGTTGGTGAACTCAGCTTTCTCTCGAAAGAGCGCTGGCTTGCTGCTGTTTGTTTGTATTTCACTCTTAAGTTATGATTTGTCATTTTCTGTGGGCAGAGAAGTTTCCATACCCAACACCAGAATTTCATTTGGGCAACTAGGGCGCATCTAGGGGGGCCCAATTAGGAGGGATGGGATGCTCTTCTCTATTGCAGCAACACTTAGTGATTTTTAGGTCGATAGGATGGTTGTATTTTTACATAAAAATCTTGCCTAGTGCAGCTTTAAGTCCTCAGTTGTCCATTTTATCCAAAGATATCATGTGCAACACACAGGCTTCTCTGTCTGAGCAATAAGAAAACCTCTGCTTTGTTTAACCTTGAACTAGCTACAATCCCCTCCATTGTTCACACCGTTAACAATAGGACTGGGCTGTTCTATTGTTGGCAACATTGAGGTGCAAATGAAATTAGGAGTTACGGCATCAATAAGATTTCTAATCAATTAATCAATGGAGCTGCATAAGAATGGCAAGTTCTCAACTCTGACAAAGGAACTCGGCAAACTTCATTTGCCGCCACTTTGGGAGGCCCATGACCCTGAGCCCAAAAACCTGGTTCCCACGGGGTGAGAGGCACAAGAGCATTGAAATAACAATGCAGAAGGCCCAATATGTCCCTCAGTAGTATCATGAAGCAAAACACAATTAAACAACAAAATGCATTTATAGTGTTTATGTCTCTGCAAGTTATGCATGATCCATTGCTTAGGATGTATCATTATGAAATTAGTTGTGGAGGCAAAAAAGTGACTGTCACAGTGGCTCAAAGTAATGAGCTGCTTCATGCTTTCTTCTGGCCCAGTCTCAGAGTGCTCAGGGTCGATTCCCCATGAAATCCCTTACACAGTGCATCAAAGCAGCAGGGACGGAAAACAGAAAATGGCTTACAGTGGCACTAGAGCATGGCGTCGATGGCCATTATCACAATTAATTTTCTATATTTAGAGAAAATTCTACAAGGCTTGTCATATCCACATTTGCAACAGGCTGTAATTGTGAAGAATAAGGAAACCCAGAGGCCTCATCAACCTACATCCTGTAGCTGTCGCCTTGGTGTGAGCTTATTAGCAAAGCTCCCATCTCACCTCACTGTATGGTGCCAACTTATTTACCCATGCTCCTCAAAGTGCCTAGCAGTACAACATTTACTCATTTTCTTCAATTCACGTCTTAGCCTACAGCTAAAGAAATATCCAGTTTACATGGCGTGCAAGCTCATCCACATGCTTTGTCTACCATCTGAAACAGTGAATCTGAGGGATGTCAGTCGAAGATGTAAAGCAAGACAAGTGGCAGTTTGTAGCAGGTAGGACAATGAAAGTAATATGATATAATACTCTGGAACTGTGCACCAACCTGTCATTGTCAAATTTCTAAGTAATACATTGCATTAAACTGTCCATTGTTCTCTGTTAGTTACTACCTGCTACAGAAATAACCAGTTTTTCCTGTTTAACTTCATATCCGCTTGACTAGCCCTTGTATGACAAATGTCAGAAATATCTTGAACATCAGATGAAAGAAAGTGAAATATAAGAAGGAGATGGTGGACGGCCTCGTCACCACGTGTCCGGGAACACAACCACTGGGACACAGGTGTTACTCTAGCTATCAGCAAATATGATCCCTCAGTAAACAGATCCAGTGCATGTAAACACTGAGGGAGGGGAAGGGTAAATGCTGCATTGGGGGGGGGGGGGGGGGGGGTGTACAGTCACTTACGCAACACTGCCACAGCATGTATTTTGAGAGAGAAATTAACAAGATTAGCAACAACGGTTCCTACTTCGTTTTTGGAATTAGTAGATTGGACTATGGACTATAGCACTTTCTATACTGACTTGATGCAGCTGACCAAAGACAAACAGCTTAGATTACATGAAACTTTAATGGTTTGAGATAAGAATGAGAGAGAGAGAAACAAGTAATTACAACTGAACATGTTCAGAATAAAACTGAATTAACTAGAGGCACTGGAGCTGCCTAATGTCCCGCAATAAGAGACTTTAACAGATTTACAGGTTTACAGTAAATGTGCGAGTGTGCATCGCTAACTATTCACATTAGCATGTGTACAGATACAAGAACACACATACGGAAATGTCTCTAGATGTGCAAATATGCATGAGATTTACAGATGGCGGTAACAGCATGACCTGACACATGTAACATGGTGGGCGTGAACAGAGGTCAGGAGTGAGGTACTATCATTACTCTGGTCTGTGTAGTGAGTGCTTTATCCTCAGAAGAGGTTGACAACATGGTGAACACTCATCATGTTCACGTAAAAAGGCTTTGCCAGACAAGTTCGGACAGCTGAGCTGGGAAAATATACCCACCTCAGCAGGACTGCTGCCGGAGTACTACAGTAGGCCCTCTGTGTATGTGTGTGTGTGTGTATTTGTGTGTAAACTGGAGTGAACCAACCTCCAGGGCCCCAATGCCGCACAGGCAGAAACAAAACCACAGGAGGATTAAGGGCAACGCGTTCAACGTGAACAAATAAAGCCAGCATGCCTGAACCGGCCTCCGCACTGTGTGACGGGAGCTCAGGACCGCAAACACCACCCCTCCCCCGTCCCAAAAAACACAAACAAACCCTAACCCCCACCACCCATCCATCCCTCCTCTGTCATGGTCCAAATCCATCTTATATTCCACTGGTGTGTTGCACAAGCCCCTGTTAGCTGGGCGCGGCTTTGCCACTGCTGACCCCGTAACACCTATGTAACACACTCACCATGTGATCATGTGGACTGATGTTTTTTAATCTTTACAAATCCTAACGTCCCTCAGCAGAGGAGAGGCTTCCAAGTGATTTTTTTCCTCTGTTTCCAGCCTGTCATCATGCTGGCCCTTTATAAAGCTGTTACTCCTGCATGGTTGGACAAAGCGTGTGGTCAGATACCGGGTGGGCTGCCATGCTGCGCTTCAGCCGAGAGGGAGAAGAGGAATCCTGGCTAAGAACCAATTAGATGGATGATGAACATGTTTCTTACTTGTTGAATCTGCCTTCGCACATGACAAGTCTCCCGAGGGCTTGCCTTGGAAAAAAAAGGTTCCCCTCCCCTAGATCTATGAATAATATCCTGTGTGAAAATGTTGTGGCCTCTTCTTCCCCTTAAAGGGCCGATAGAGAGGAACCTGGAACCTTGCCAGGGAGGGAGGGGCACAACCTTTTCGCTTGTGGAGCAACATTACCACAAGGACTTTTGAAAAGGAAAAGCACAGACGGGGGTACTGAAGAGAAACACGCCCTCAGAGGAGTGGTGGAGGGTGGCACCGCTTTGGATTCACTCCCTGGTTATTCATGCCAACACGGTGACAGAAGTTCTTTCACAGAGTCCTGCTGCATGAAATGTACCCAAAGTCTCATTAGGCCTACAGAGTAAGGACAGAGGGGGAACTGTACTGTGATGTCTGTGTGTGTGCGCGTGCATTTGAGTGCATGTCCAATTAATCACTGAAGCCCTCTCTCCATCAGCCTCTGACGAACAGACAGCACTCTCGCCTAGTATCAAAGAGCAGAACCTGAGCCAAGAAGTTGAATCAACACTCCATCAGCTGCTGGACAGTAGAGCAAAGCAGAGTTTCTATTGAGGATTGCATTAAATAAGAGAGTCAGTACAAAACACTCTATTGGATAAGAGATGCCCACACAGCCAATATCATACTTCTTCATTCTAGTTAATAAGTGCAATAGTACGATGACAGTGTACAAAATTTGCCCGATCCCAGGAGTTCATTTACCGTAAAGGCTGTTGGTTTTCCCCCCAAAAGAGGGAGTGAGAGGCGGGCCCATGGAGAACACTCAGTGTGACTCAGAATGAGGCCTTGGGAAAAAAATGTGCCAAATCACCAGAAAGATAGGCGATATGCAGATAACAGTGTGGCAAACAGGGAAAAGCTAACACAGCAGTTGCTGCACACAAACACACGTGTGCACATGCAAACACGCAACCTCCGGGCTCCACGCGGAGAGGGCATTCACTGACACATACACACATGCACACACACGCTGCGGTGAAATCAGTTGGAGGCTTTTCACTGCGACTGGAAGATAAGTGTCTGTGTGGACCGTTTCTGCAATGTGTCAACTTCTCAACAGCTCCTGCTCTTTTATCAGTAGTTCCACTGAAGCCAAACACACTGGCTAGAGAGCGGCTATAAAGGCCCGGGGTACTGAGCCCTTACTGACAAGATGAGATAATAAACCCCATGATGCTAACTTTAACGACACCAAAGGCAGTCAACAAAACACTCACAGACAAAAGATCTACCGTCTAACAAAGAGCACACGGCCCAACAAACATGACCACTTCAACCCTATAATACCAACTCACACCAGTTGACGAGCTGAAAAGCTGAGAAAATAGGGCAGCGATAAAAGCTGACACGCGTACACAGCTCCTGTCCCCCATAACACGCATTGTTTACGTAATTGCATCCTCGCTAAATGTACCTGCATCCACTAGGGGTCTGGTAAGTGCTGGGTGTGAGGAAGACACTGTGAGCGAGTGTGTGTGTGTGCATGGCCTCTCCGCAGTGACTCTTAGGGAATGTCCAGCTAAGCAGACGAGGATCAGTTACATCGCAGCTCACCTACACACACGGCAGGCTGTCACTTCGCCCGGATAGAGACAGAGTGGAGACGGGACGTTTGGCAGGAGGGGAGCCTGTTGTAATTGGATATAAGTGGTACCTCAAAATGATTCCCAACATTGTTCCAGCCAAGTCAATCAGTATATGCGCTATAATGTAATGTAGGCTAAACATAAGCATGAGCACAATTTTATGGAAATCTTCAGGGTAGCCTGGTTTGACAGCAGCATGCAAATGAGCTCTAACTGATATTACCAAAAGCATGGGAAGCAGATTACATCTCAGACTCACATCAGACTAAACCATATATAATACAAAGCTCGTTTAAAAGCTGTGGGTCTGTTGCCCAGATCCAATCCGATGATAAACATGCCCAATGTTTGAAAGCTTTCGGGAATCAAAGAGCTGCATCATAACCTGATTTAGACAGGAAAGTCCCTCTTAGAAGTCCGTGTCATCTCACCACCATCCAGGCATCGTCCTTTTGGTTTCCTTGAAGTCAGCTTTCTGTTATGGTTTACTATTTGGCATTGAAGTAGCAACTTAGATTTCTTCTTTCTTCTTTCCGTTTGCAAAGGGAGCGCATGCAGATGGCCTTCTGCTGTGGCTGTGTTTACATGTATGCAGTGTGTGTGTGTGTGTGTGTATGTGTTCTTGTGTGTGCGAGGGGACCAATAAGCTCAAAGTCCATTAACGGCTCTTCACTCAAACCGCCTTGCGTTGCCGACAGACGGGCGTGTTTGGGTTCAAGGGTCATCAGGGAGATTTGGCCCTGTTCCCCGAGTGTGTGTTCAGAGTCACATTTGGATACATCGGGCTTCTCTCTCATGGCTCAAACACACATACACATACACACACACACCCTGTCTGTTCCTAACAGCCAGACAAAAAGTCACCATAACTAAGCAACCTACATGTCACAATGAGCACAATGGAGAAGAAATAACAACAAACAAAGCAAAGCCTCTGATGTTAAGTAAGATAGGAGCCAAACCCTTCTGGCACACCCAAACCACATGCAAAAGGACAAGTACACATGCATTGCACACGCGCACGCACACACACACAACAGGCCTGAGAACTGACCCACATGATATATAAGGACACCCGCTATTCACACCGATTCACAGTCACTTAATACAAAGAGACAAAGGGCTGCGATATTTATCTAAGTATCTAAGTATTGTTACCATTGACCATGTTCCATTCCCAGCACTAGACTGCTGGCCTGGGTCTGTCCTCCAGAGGCTGGAGCAGGATGCTGTAAATCCAGCCTTTATTCATAAAGAAGCCAGTAATTCTCACAGGATTAGAAGAACAGACAAAAAACCAAGATAGTAAGCTATAGTTTTGTGTTTCTGTTTCCCATCTCATGAACACCACTAGATTCCCCAGCTTGAATTTGTCCTCTAATGGGCACGGAGGTGACCGAGCCAGCATTCCTCCTTTGTCTTTTCAGCGGCAGTACGCTTGAGAGAGACCACCTGTTTCTGTGTCCATACAGAGCCGCAGAACAATGAAGGCTCACTGAACTGTGAACGGGCCAAAGCCCCGACCTGAGCGGCCAGCTGCACTCCGCCAGTCATGTGTGTTTTCAATACATATGACCCAGCCGGTGTCCGGTCCTCACATATTGCACAACCAAGCAAGCGGCAAGGCCCTGCTGTCAAAGCAATAGTGTGTCAGTGACTGTGGGTGGAGGGGGAGAGCTTAATGCAATCATACTTAGTTAATGCTTAACCACGTTTTCCACAGCCGCCTGCATTAGTGCTGTCACAGATGACAGAGAAGCTATTGAACTTGGATGTTGGATTTCAATAGAAATCTACAACAAAACCTAGCAGGTCCACTGACTCTTATATTATGTTTCACTTACACAGGTAAGGCTACACTGTTGAGACAATAAATCTGCCGTAATTATACATCTACTGCTGGGTTATTATCAATTCATTTGAAATGGTGTGAGCACTGCAGTTGCTCTGGTTTAATTACACGGGGAGATGACAATTTATTCTGCTTATAAAAGCAAAAATGTGAGGCTTTCTAAGGGAGCGCTCTTTCTACACAATGTTGTTCTGTTAGTGCCACTTATGTCAGCATACTGCCAAGTCCTCACCAGCATGTTGAAATCACAATGGAGCTATGACACACGTTTCAAAATATGTTTGTGTGTTCTGGTTACACAGAAGAAAGGATTCTGAGGATCTGCAGGGGAGGTGTGTCAGCTGATGGAGGACAAAATGTTGTTCTCCGGCGGTGAATTTCGGTCCAACAGAAACCGCTGATGATGTTTCGGAATGCGAGACCAACCCACGGAGCTGCCTCCCGTCCGGCTTCAGCTTCACTGCAGTTGGCTCATCTCCGACATGATAATAAGGTATTATCTCAACCGGTTTCACAGCTTTTAACAATACCCCGCAGCCATAAGCAATGAAGGGTGCTGAGAGAGTGCAAATTACATACTATAAGTGTACACTAACTCTTTGATTGTGATTATTTGTTCTGAGCAACAAGTTTTTTAAGGTGAATCATATGTTCTGGAGTTCTGCAGTCAGTCAAATAACCACTGGTCTCGTCAAGCAGGGGATGAGAATGTTTCAGTGTGGAGCATCGTTACACCACACAGGAACATGAGGCTTCCTGCTGAACCGGTTATTTACCACCACACATTACACTGACAGTAACCAAAACAAGCACATATCTGAGCAATACAGTGCCAGGTGCGTACAGGTCATCGCTAAAAAAAGGACGACTAGAGGAAGCGGCCCTTTTCGGGGAAGAGCCATGATATACAGTTGTCAACGGGACAGTTCAGGGCATGAGGGGCCGTTGTAGCAGACTCTGCTAAGGTTTCACTTTGGGTAATAGAGTTACAGCCTAGCGACAATTGGACATGGAATGTCGATGGGTTTGCATTGGGGTTAGCTGCAAAGTCAACTGACAAAGTCTAGCCCTCTTCCGAGTTTCATTCCAAAATTAGATATTCACTATTTGAAAAAACACAACACCTACTCTTACAACATGAATGATATCACAAAATGAAAACACATTAAGACACTTTTTTGAGAACAGTAAGGAACTTAATTCCTTGGTTGACTAAATGATAGCACTTTTACAGACTGGATCCTCTACATTTTAGAGATATTCAATGATGAACTTCAGATGATATTTTGTTTCCGAAATGGATACATAGCATTTTGGACTTGAACTCTTCACTTGTTTAAGTTCACAGTTAATTTTCTTCTGTGAAAAGGCTGAAGACAGTGAAGTAATGCTGCCTTTTGCTTTCCATGCAAAGAGGGTTCAAAGAATAAAGTCAAACATCCTCAGCATGATTGCTCTTCAGTTCAAAAACCTCTGTGCTTTCTTTTCAGGCTTGGTGGATCCTGTAATTGTCTGAGACAAAACAAGCCTCCGCAGGGAGTTCACCGTGAGCCTCAGTGCTGTCCAACATCAACAGCTGAAAAAGTGAGGCCTCCTTCAACCGGTGAAGTGATTAATACTTCACAGAAATCTATTATGCACACAGATATAGCCTTCACTCACTACTTCCACAGAATAGTGTTCAGCTTTGGTACTCTGGAGTCACTCAGTGGACTCTTGTATGTATTTATGATGTATGACAAATGGACTCAGAGGCTGCCATTTTGAATTCTGACCAATGCAATTAAGACTTATGACCCTTTAGCTTTGGGCAATGTCACCCTCTTTGTGTTATTTCTCAAAACAACACAATCAATTTTTCTTCAATTATCAATTATTGTCCACAGCTCAAATTCTTTCTATTATGGCTTTTATTATGGTTATGGCTGACCCTCTGTGCAGGTAAACCTAAACATGTTATCAATAAATGGTGCAAACTGAGTTCTCATGTGCTCAATTCTGTGACCTTTTCTGCGGGCCAAGTAATAGTAACAAGGCCCTTCAGAGACCAAATGTCAAGACATTCTCCCATCATTCCATCTCAGTCTCCTATGGAGCCTGGGATAAAGGTGGGTGGACTGCCAAGTCCGCAAACAATTTCCATAGGCATTTCCTCAAGCATGGGAAGCATGGGCAAATAAAACAGTCATAATATAGTCTATCTCATCTGACTCTAGTTAACTAATTCAGTCATTCACTGATGTGTACACAAACATAAACTCCATGCTTTTACAGTTATAAAGCGTCTCTCCACAGAAAAAAAAATGTTGATTCACTGTTGATTCACCGGGGAGTTAATTGCCATCCAATGAAAACTCACTGCATGCAAAATTGCCTGAAGTCAGCGCTTTTATGAGAAACAGGCTGCAAATGAGTGGGAGGGACCCCCCCTCACCCCCCCTCACCCCACCGCCGCACTCCCCTCTCTCCGATGCAGACTGTGAGGAAATGACCTCAGAGCAGTCAGAGGCGGGCAGGTAGCCAGCGTCTTCACTGCAGCAGGATCCTCCAGAGCGAACTGAAATAGCCTCCGCCGTGAGCCCCGAGAAACAGTGTCAGAGATGAGACACGCTCTCCCTGCCCTCCCCGCCTCTGGAGGACACAATGGATCTTGATGGAGAGATAACCGTCTGGCAGCTCTGGGGAGCCCGAGACAATAAACTGAAGGAGCTGAAAGGTCTGGAGCGAGTGTGTGTGCCAACGCAGCGCATCGTCATAGGAAAGATGCAGGAAAGCAGGGGGGGGGAGGCCAGAGAAGTCCAAAGAGAGAGAGAGGGTGTGTGAGTATGTGTCAATGCACTCCCACTCCATCAGACCAGCTGTTAGGCATGCTAATGGTCAGGCAGAGTCTGACCTTGGCCTAAATCTCTCTAGTCACTGTGACTGCAATAGCACTTTGTTCCCATTGCCTCCTTTCTCCTTATCTTATTAGAGCTACCAGTGCCGCATGGGGTAAAATGTTTCATCTAGCAAAAAGACAAATACTGACCTTGGGGCTTTTAGGGTTTGGTTGTGAGATGGTGTGTGTGTGTGTGTGTGTGTGTGTGTGTGTGTGTGGGTGTGGGTATGTATGTGTGTGTTGTGTGTTGTGTGTGTGTGATTCCCCATGGTGTCAGAGGGCAGGAGTCAGACAAAGACAAAGCCAAGCCCATTAGTCAAGATGTCCACACACTTTTGTCCAGAGTAACGGTTTTTACAGGAAGGGAGGGTTGATTACTGCACATAGAGGAGTGTGAGGGATAAAACTGAGCTGTAGACTTTATGGTCAGTGGAGTTAAAGTGAAACGCACACTTCGGCCTTCAATTAGAGCATGATTAATGAAGCCGGGAAGGTATTAGCTAAGATGGTAATGCTACAGTAAATCACCCAGTTCATCAGACATGATGACCACAAGAGCCAAGTGCCAAGTTTGTAAACACAAACAGGAACAATGACTTAATGAAGCGGAAAAACTGACAATTTGAGGGAGGGGGAGGGAGAGAGAGGCGGGGGGGGGGGGGGGGAGGAGGTAGCAGTAGTTTGTTAAGCTTTTGATAAATGTCCAAACATATTAAAATACCATGTGTGCTTTTGTTTCCCCATTGCAGAGTATTGTTACGTAACTCTCATTGAGGAGCACTGATGCTTCTAAGTCCCATCTGGCCCACTCTGATTAAACGGTACACATCAGACTGTCCCATAGCTGGAGACAGTTATTCAGGACACCTATTTTAGACTCTGCAACCTGGAACCCCATTCTGGTGATCTAAAAGCTATATTAGTGGCTCCAGAGGTCTGGCGACCCCCAGGGGTCCTTAATGAGGGTTTCAGGGCGTCCCAGTAAAATGAGGAACAGTTTAATTTCACTATTGTTTCACTCCATAGAAGTTAGCATAATGGGAGAATGTATCATCTCATAACAATTCCATACTAACTCATACCTGACAGAATAAACTCTTCTCAGGCGAGCTCCCTTGGGACAAAATCTGATCAAATGGAGTCTGTGGTCTAATATTTGAAGGTCCATGGCATGAAAAACTTTGGGGGCCCCTGCGCTATTTCATGGCCCATATAAGACAGATTGGGTGGCTGCTTCAAAACTGGTGATTTTTTCTCATAGCAGACCAAATAGTAAAGTTCCCCCAGTGGCCCAGCGTTTATAAGACGAGGAATCAGCGTGAGTTAAATTTCCACATAACTCTCTATCTCCCAGATCTGGCAATCCAGGGATTTCCAAACTAGTTTGTAACAAAGAATCGCGCGCGTCGGCCAATATTTTAACCTTATCACTTTTAACCTGTTCAGGCAAGTGGAAGTTCAGTTGACATTGATGTGGTGACAAAGCAACTTCGATGATGATAGGGTCTTTTTCGTTTTTTATCCTAGGACTGGGTGATGGGGGGGGGGGGGAGGGGTCGTTGTTGTGCGGGCTGTTCTTGCTCCATATGGGACAGCCGACAGCCCGACTGAGACTGGCAGGCGCTGATTGTCCACAAGCAGATTTGACATTCAAATGAGATGCAGATTTTACACACTTGGCTATACTTCACCCTAGCTCTGTTTCCTGACTTCACAGAGTAGGATTTTTACAAAATTGCACCTGAAAGTTGCCTACAGCGAAATAATTATCCAAACTCGTCATATAATTAAATAAGTCTAACGCAAATAGGACAATACAATATCACATTTCATTTTCAGACTTAAAACAATGATCATTCATGGAGAAATGTTACCTTGCTGGTCCTTGCGATGGGGAAGTTTCAGGATATATTATTCCAATCGAGTTTCCCAAAGGCGCAGAACAAAACCGAAAGCCGCTGAAGTGAAGCCCGTCCGCTGAGACACTACGAGTTCATTTGGGTTAAACTTCACTCCGGAGCTGAAGAATCGCTGCCGGACGGTCCCGTGTTGGTGCGCAGTCCTCCTGCGTCCGTTCAGTTTGCAGCGCGGCGGCGCACAAAGCGGCCCTCCCCCTCCCCCTCCCCTCCTCTGCCTGAGATCACCACCTCCTGCCGCGGCTTAAAGGGCCAGAGCCGTATTTACCGCCGATAGTGACTCCTCACACAACAGGCAGCACTTCAGCTTGGGGCAGCGATAGCCTAGACTAGAGGTTAGACCGGATTTGAATGTAAAACACCCTCCTCCTCCCTCATCAACTACCGCCGAGGTGCCCTTGAGCAAAGCACTTAACACCCAGCTGCTGCAGTGGCGCTGCTTAGTGGCCTGCAGAGGAAGGCTGTGGTTGTGCTGGGCAGTCGTATGTGAATGTGTGTGCGAGGCAAGTTGGTGCTGGTATCAAAAAACATGCATCTTCCCCTGGATAAATAAATGTTACAAAACAATGTACAAAAAGGAAATTAGTCTTTTCATATACTCTTCATTTCCCTCCTATTCCTCTTCATCTTCATCCTCCTCCTCCTCCTCATCATCAACTACTCCTCCGACCATAAAGTACAAGTGCTTGATGCAGGATGTGTGTCTGTGTATGTCATCCTTTGTCCACTCCACAGTGCATGAATTGAGTTCAGATGGTTTATGTTAAGGCACAAGAACAGAAAAGACAGAAAATATTTCCATTTATTTGCATTTTTATTTTTGAAAATAGCGTCTTTGTCATCATCAGATTGCCTCAATGCCATGTCCAGAACCACTAAAGCACTATAGAGCAGCTTCAACTGTGTTTTTGTTTTTTTCCCTCCAAATATGGTGAATAATATAGGCCTATTTGATCACACAGAATACATCCATATGGCACTAAAACACTCAATATATTACAATATGCCCTACAGCAGAAAAGTCACACATTGTCACTTTGTAGGTCCATCATCGTCCAGCACTGGTGGCAGTGGAATAAGATGAATGTTCAAATGAATCAGTGCAAAAACATACAGCAGTATTTAGAATAAATTGATTAATTTAGAATTTCACCTCCATGGAGTTTGCTGGACTTTGACTGGATTGTTTATGCTGTGTTTCATATTTTGAAGCGATATGAACTCTGATTTCTTTTCATCATTTCTCCTGGAATAACTGATTACAATATAAATTTTGTATTCTTCCTTGTTTTGTATAAAAATATATATCAAGTTCCTTCCTTTAAATGATAGATATGGTAATTCTTTTTTCTTTTTTGTTGGTCAGTTTTGGGTTTTCATTTGACTATAGTTTAGATTTTAGTGCTAAAGGTACAAGTTAATAAGATAATTACTGGAAAATATCACTGAAAATATGTGAGAAATGATAACTACTCCCACTCTTTCCCAAAACCACACACACACACACACACACACACACACACACACACACACACACACACGCACACGCACACACACACACACACACACACACACACACACACACACACACACACGCACACACTTACATGCTGAAAGTGTAACTTCATGTAATTTTCTTTTATATGGCCTGATACAGCACATTCTGTCTTGGGCCTATTACACTGGCAAAAAATCAGGAATGTGTGGTCTGAACATGAACTTTAGATACCATGAAATTCAGAAGTAATGTCAGAAGTAATTTTCTAGCTTTGTAGCAAAGGGTAAATATACTGCACTGTACCTCATTATGCTAATTAAGGGCCCAGACATATTGATCTCTATCACTAACTCATGCCATCCATGAAATGTTTTGATCTACAGTAATTAGGGTGATCTTAGTGCCCTTTACTCAAATTATTGTTGACAACCTCCAGATTAAATTAAATAGTGGCCTTTAATTTCAGAGAGATCAGGGATAAATTTACAACCTCTGATGCGTAACACATTCAGATCAGGTAGAAATGGGCTCATGTCTGGCAGTATAATATAGTTACAACACGGTCACCTGGTCCTCATGTGTGAACTTTAACACTTGTTATGTCACTGACGCCCCCCTGTCTGTTACAGCCTGATTCGACCACCTGAAAATGTCATCAAGGTCCTAAACATTATATAATGGACCAATTAGTGGCGCAGAATTTTAGGGCCAGCTCATTTTGGGTCCTTCAGAACTTCAATAAGGCCGTATAGGAATACAAAACTTTGACGGCACATTACCCCGCAACAGGCCCCTTGTTAAATGATTACTTCCTTGTGTGCCTTTGTACCATTTGTTATATAATGCCCATAGCTTGTGTTGTGATACAGAAACATGAAGAGAATGGGGGGCAGAGAGGCCCTCTTTTCCAAATGGAAAAATATCTGGACTGACCCACATATGGACAACTGCTACTTCAAAAGGACCATAATGAATGTACTAAATATGACTTCGTTCAATTATTTCAGTGACCTACAGTATATGCCCCAATTATTCAGCTCACTTGGAAAGTGCAGCTTGAACCACACTACACACCCTGGAAACTAGTGTCCGTCCAAACTCGGGCTCCAAGAGGGGTGAGGCCCCATCATGGCTTGGAGCTGAGAGAAGGAAAGCTGGCTGGGGTAAAGAGCCTTACCAAACTGGTTACCCATGGCTAGACAGACACGAACAGCATCAGTACCACGTGCTTTCCCACAATGCACAGTAAGCTTCAACCCAGTTTTAGCTCCCACCAAAATAATGCCTCTAAATGGCATAATGCATTCATGAACTGCAGGCAGGGAACGGTCCCTTTCCCGAATTAGTTTCCTTTCTCCAACTGCCAGCATATCCTCTTCAAATCCCCAAACCGCCCTTAGTGAGGCCCACCACCAACCAAATGAGGCAATTAAATGCAGGGTTTCAAAGCCCTTTGAACTACACCTTCTGTCAGGATCTTTTAATGTTCTAACTGTGGGTTCTCAGAGCTCACTGAGGCTATTTAGCACCTTGGGATCTCTCTTTTAACGGAGACCACCAGCTCCCTCTTTACTCTGTCATTCTCTCCTTCTTCAGAGAGAGAGAGAGGGGGAGACAGAGAGAGAGAGAGGGAAACATTTGAGCAATTGAAACGCCTTCTGTCTGTCATTCTCTCGGAGGGAAATTTCCCCTGTGTTTTTCAAAAAAGGGATTAGCGCGATGGGTGCACTTGTTCCAATTCCCTGTCCTGTCTTACCCAATCCAATCGCTTCCCTACCCTCACGCCTGTGTGTTTAGTAGGTTAGCCCTGGATCAAGTTGACTGTGATCCAATTAGCATCTAACACCATCTGATATCGTCTCTGAACAACATGGTGCTGAGCGTCATTGTAAATATGTGTTAGGACAGTCCTAGTATTGGGACATCTCTGACACTTTGCTGATGACATCATTCCCTATTGCATACAGATAGGACTCAATGTGCAATCTGATGGGTTTTAACAGGGTCAGTTGAGCCAGTGTGGTTGGCGGAAAGAGACCAGGGAACAAATGATGAGCTACTGAACGATTTAGTTTCATTCATGCCTGCTGTGTCATTTTTGACATCAATGAGCGCTGTCACTTGTGATAATCCCTCCATCTACACAATAAAAACTGTAGGAGGGCCAGAGCCCGGGCCAGCCTACTGTAGGTGGTCTGCGGTTCTTTGTTTGGCCTTGTTTGTTGGATGAAGAGAAAAGTGTGTGAGGAGGGCAAGGTAGAGAGAGAAAGAGGGAGCGCTGAAGAAAGGCGGAAAAAGATGGAGAAACACAAGACATAATTCTTTTTCCCATCACCACCGAGAACACATAGGCCGCAAAATAAGGGGGATGCAATGTTCCGTGTGCCTTCACTTTGATGGAGTAGGTGTCTGTCCAGGAGCAGAGAGGACGATGGAAAGGTCAGGAAGGGACAGCTGCAGCCAGATAACAGGATTTCACAGCGCCGGCACTGATCCGATTTATTGCTGCCCATTAACACTGATGGGAAAGCTGATGGACACCAGGTTAGGAGGAATTCCACCACCTAATGGGCCATCGTCACCTCATGTGTATCGGTACACAAAACAAACACACACACACACGTACGCACACGCAAGCACAAACACACACACACACACACAGAGACTACAAGGAATCACTTCCTTAGCCACAGCCACACAATAACGTTGTCCTTTTTAGTGTTTTGTTTTGTTTTTATAATTTATATTACATATGTTTATAAAAGTATAGGGCTTTTTGTGCCCATTTGGTTCTGGTGCAAGTTCACCAAAAGGTTCAGAGAAACCAATCTTTAATGTGGCCAACACTTTCTCCTATATGTTGCTATGTGGTATCCCTTACAAAAAAAGTCATGTCCCACATCAGTTCAAAGCATGTGCTTTTTGGACACATTTTGGTTTTCATATGAGAGCAATTTTTTTCCATGTTGTATTCTGACATAACGTTTTTACATCAGATGTGAACATTTCAATTCATAGGTGAAAAGTTTTTTTTTTCTTTTTTTTTGCACGTTTTCACCTGCTATTATTTATGGCAATATTTGTTTTGCAGGTGAACAAATAATTTCACAAGCAAAGAGACAATTCACAGGTGAAAACATGGCAAATTTCTGGGAACTAGAAGGGCACTCGGAGAGCGCAGACCTCCGCCAAAGTTTGTGCTATTTTTGCTTGTTCGTGAGTTGGATCCGGATCTGCTCCGAAATGTAATGGGTTTTTCCTTGGCCCATGCTACACCCTTTCACGAAGTTTCATGAAAATCGGGCCAGTAGTTATTCTGTAATCCTGCTATCAGACAAACAAACAGACAAACAAACAAACAGCACCGAAAACATAACCTCCTTGGCGGAGGTAACCAGCATGTGTCCAAAAAGCACATCTGTTTTGAATTCACATGTGGGTTTTCACATGTGACTTTTTGGAAGGTATTCCCTGTGTATCTTACACATTCACTGTTTACTGCATCAACTTAGACTAGGTTACCATGGTCACATGAATTCAATTTCAAGGCCATTCAGCATTCAACACCCCTCCCCATACCCATCCTTCACTCCTCCCCTCTCAGCACCTCCCTCCCTCCTCTTACCCCTCTGCTTCCACTCTTCCCCTCCTCCCACCTTCCCTTCACAAAACTGTACAGTTTGCCATTGAGTACCAGCAGCGCTGCCATTGAAAAATAATTTATTTTGGAAATGTACTGTGATCATATATTCATTCAGATTCTGCATGATAAGCTTTTTTTGCGTACAGTGAAATCACCCCACAGAGAAAAAAGCAGATGAGAATTTTTTTTTTTTTTAACTATGAAAACTGGGAATACACCACTGAGTCTTCACTATAGCGTTATGAGTGTGCCTTGCAGTGGGGCAGCACAGTGCCAACCTGCTGCGGCGTTATTCCAGGCAAGGTTTACAGTTGCTGCAGGACAGTCTCACACAGTGAATGCTCTGTAAAGCTTACGCAAGAAGAAGTGTAATCACACACACACGCACGCGCTCGCATATACACACGCACACAGGCATTCTACAGTCTTGTTTTTGGGACAGTACAGTTACACCTGCGTTGTAGAGAGTGGTTCATTACACAAGGGGAGAGGTGAGGCAATTCCATGACATCATCTCTTGGCGCTGGCTCAACGCTGCCCCGTGACGGCGGTCAGTGACAGAGAACAGTTGTACCAGCAGAGGAAAAAAAAATCTTTTCTCTGTTTCTTATCAAAAGGGGCCCTCCATACAGTTTGAGCAGAACCAGCAGCTGTGCCCGCATGTGACAGCCCCAGACCACTTCAGACGCAGCCTGTTTTGACTTCCACTCTCGAGTTGGATTTCAAAGCGTGACGTCACCGATGCAGTGGGCATGTGCAGAGTGAGAGGGATGTGTGTGCGTGTGTGTGTGTGTGTGTGTGTGTGTATTGGATACAGCAAAGGGTGGAAAAAATACGGGTGGTATATGCAAATGAATTCACAGCCCATATCTGTCAAGATTAAAAGGAGGCTCTCTTAGCGCCAGGCCAGCTGTTACGATGCCATAGTCACGGACAGCATCAGCAGTTCTGTCACAAACAGCGCCGGGTTTCATAAATATACGTTCCTCTATCAAGGCATCTCTGATCCACTGTAACACACTCACAAGGACTTAAACACTTTCACAGATATACACTTTGTTTCATATCTCCTCAGGATCCTTTGGGCACAGCACAGAGGCATTGACATTTGACCCGCTATGCCCAAACGCTGTCAGACTATGTGTTTGTGTGCTATTGGCCAGTGAGCCGTTTCCATGGAAATTAATGATTGTTTCTTCAATGTCCCCTGAAATGTCTCCGGACCAATCAAGGCAGGCCAACACATTGAAATTAGCTGGATTTGGCCTGAATTTCGCCTCCATGTCTGTCTTTCACAACTTCCTTTGTACATCCAGTTTATCTATCCATCCATCCATCTCTCCAACACTTGTCCTTTCACTTCCACAATATGGCTCCATCATATAGTTATATCAGTCTCCATCGATGCAATCACTGGAGATCCGAGTCTGGATCAGCTCCATTTTGTCCTCTAGGTATATATATAGATATATATATGTTTTCAAAGATTCTTGCGACTTTGTACAGAATCAAAGAGATTCTTAACTTTTTGAATGTGTGTACAGAAGTATAACAAAGAAAAAAGAAGAAATAAACAAAAAAAAGAAGTCATGCAAATCGATCAGAAGGCAAAACAAAAGTGAAAAGATGCTGTAGATGCTATCTCAGTAACTGGTGAGAGAAATTAAAGTCTACACAGGCACACACACACACATTAGAGGAAAAAAAGCACAACAAAAACTATCATACTTTTATCCCGGATGTATACAGAATGACTTAAAACAAAACCAGACGTAAAAAAAGAAAGAAAAAAAAAACCTTGAGAAAAAATGAAAACAGCAGTCATGGAAAGAAAGAAAGAAAGGAAGAAAGAATCAACTGACTTATTTGGGTTGACTGTATGTTATGTAATGCCACGTTCTCCTTCAACAAGATTCGGGTAAATATTTTCAGAAATTTCTATGTCCTTCTCAACATTTTCACACAAAGGAGGAGAAGCCAGCGATGGGGGCCCGTGAGCCGGGGGCTAGGCTGCTGGGGGGCCTGTACAGGGTGCTGTGCTGGCTGGGGGGGTTGGAGCTCTGCTGGGACGGGGTGGGAGTCCGGCTACCTTTGGGCCTGAACAGACTGCCTTGGCCCTGGGGCTGACCCTGGGGCTGCTGGGGCTGGGGGCTGGGCGAGCTGAGCTGGGGCGGCAGCGGGGGCAGAGGGGGCAGGGGAGGCGGGGCGCAGTGCTCCGGCTCGCCCGACTCGGACTCGGTGTAGCTGTAGGCCTGCGCCCGGGATATGCCCTTCTGCTGGCGGCGCCAGGAGTTGTAGTACGTGGGGTCGCTTATGTAGTGGTTGACGAAGGAGTGGGTCTTCTGACGGTTGGGGTCCACCTCGTACTCGCTGTCGCTGCCCTGTTGAGACGGAGAGAGGAGACACAAGTGTGTGGAGTTAGCGTGGGTTAAATTCTGCGGTGCGATTAGGTGGGGCGGTTAGAGATGCGGAGAGGCTTTTAAATGCAAATGGACATGAGGTTATTGAGTTATTGTAGAGTTTCAGAGAAAAGTCACCAAAAGTCATTCGCCCTCACCCCTGTATGAACAACACACACATGCGCACACATGCACGCGCGCCTACACGCACACACACACACACACACACGCACCTTCACAGCACAGCACGTGAACACAAATGGACACCAAAAAACATGAAGAGATGGTTAAAGCATGATTACAAAAGGATGACTTGTTACTGGAGCGTGCATTGTAAACGGACCATCAACACAAGACGGCAAAGGTCAATTTGTCTTCAGGTCTTCGACTTAATCTACCAATCAGTCACTGGATCCAGCTATAGGTTCTGGATGGAAGATCTATGTATCCACTATACACAACACACCAGCAAGACAGGGCAGGGTGTTGTATAACACAGTATGCCACAGGAACCTACAATAGGAATCTGAGGGAGAGGATTGGATGGGGGACTAGCAGTAGGAACCAGTCACCTATCTGGCTACAAACACTCAAGCAGGCAGCCACAGGAACCTCACCAAATGCAGTGGAAGTGTACGTAGGCCACCTGTCCCATACGAAAACACCAGCGCCTCCTATGGGTGAACAAAACAATGGGGTTTAAAGCACCATAAAAGAGATATGACAGATGGCCAAGACTGCAATGATCCCAATGAGCCACAGTGATGATGATGATACTGTAAATATATATATGTATACATATATTTTTTGATCCTGCATTGGATCCACAGATATTGAAAGTGCGCTTTTAGGCGGTCATAGTTAAAGAGCCTAAGCCCACTCTAACAGAGACCACAGTCATTTCCCTTCATGCCTTATTGCACAACACAGTCAGTTTGAATTCCATCCAAGCCGTCTGCAGAGAAATGACAATCATCCTCAGCACATTCTAGTAACTGACCCTCCACCTTGCTGCGGGCCGAGTTAGATACTCTTTTGTACTCATGTCCTGCAACATTCCAGCTGTCACACAATTAGCAACTTGATCATTTAACACTCAGTGGGGATTGCTCATGGTCATCTAATTGCCATGAAAGGAAGCTGCCAATTGACCAGTCACAGCCTGTGATTAATGACCCGGCCACCACAAACTAAGACAGTCAGTCCTAATGCATAGTCATTGCCAATTTACCAAAGAGGCAGCTTGGGATATGCATTAAGTATCTTACAAAAGATACAAAGGCCCATTCTTTTCAGGACAGTTTTGGATTTCAGGTACACCACAGAGATGGTGGTGATAATTTTGAGTGTTTCAAGGTTCTTTTCTCTCTCACCCCCCATATTATCACGTTCCCTCTTTTCACATGCGGCTATGGGTGCTGGCATGTAGACTGACACACTCCAGAACGCCGCTCTCTTGCTGGCTATTGCACAGCACATATGTGATACATATGGCTATAGGATCAGATTCCCCTTTCTCCTGCCTCCCGCCTCTCAACATGCAACGTGTTTCCTATATGCTAAACCCCTATATGAGGTTGTTTTTTTAAACATATGTCAGCAGAGTTAACAAATGTCAAAGTAGACAATGCTCGTGATGAATTATAGGAAAGATAGGTCACGCTTCTTTGATTCTCTCTGATTCCTAACCAAAGGAAACCCCCCCCCCCTCTCTCTCTCTTCCTTCCCCATAAATGAATCAAAAGCAGACATTGTGCAAAGCAATCCCACTGCCAATTTGGCCCTCAACAGTCTGAAGTTGATTTAAGTTGCTTGGCAATAACTGTCATGTAGATGATCATGCTTTATATTTATATGTTTCTCTGAAGTGTTCCTCCCAGTAAAGGCACTTCAGACTGTGAGGGGCATCAATGACTGTGTGTGTGTCCATTTGTAATATTGTTGCCCCATTGTGAGCACTTGAGACCTACCAGTGTTGAAAGGCATTCCAGTCATGCCAGTGCATTTAGAACACAAAAAGACAATAACAAGAGCCACTCACTGTGGTCCAACAAGACATTTTGAGCCACTTCAAGTGGCATTACCTCACTCTGAAGGAATTAATACTGCCTCAAAAGATGAAGCACCAGTCCAGCTGTGTGTGTGTGTGTGTGTGTGTGTGTGTGTGTGTGTGTGTGTACGTGCCCATGTGTGGCAGTGGGAAAGAGCAGGCGTAGTCCAAGTGTTGACACAGTGGATTGCATCCTACTCCGGCCCACCCCAGCTCAGCCATGGAGTGTGTGAAACAGATGTTGCTTCTCTTGAAACGTTCTAGCGACAAGTATACACCACTCCAATCTTGCCTCCCATTACTCTCGGTCCATTGCCAGTCCTTGTCAGAAAAAACTCAAGGGTCCTACTGAGGAACCTACACTGGAAAAAGAGATGCGTGAAAATATGCCTTTGGGGCAGTATAGCCTGTGAAACAGCTCCTCACTTCAAGACATTACAAGCTAATTAGTAGAGCTGAATGCTGTGAAAGAAACAGGCTTTAGGCATGAAATGCAGCTCCGCACCTAAGCCTCAAGGGAACCCCCACCCTATTTAAGCGAGGATAAGTGTGAGACACACACATACCAGCCAACTGATGTCGATTACTAAATATTTCTTTTCATCACTAGGACTTTAAATTACACAGAGAGAGAGGGATTAATCACTGAAACCTCTTGACAGTATTTTTTTTTTTTTTAAAAAGCTGATATTCAGGATGTCTGCAATATGGTTTTCATGTTGACAGCAGCATTTGGTTTCTGCACCAGTATGATAAAGTTATCCTGTCTTTTCTTGTCTACAATTGTGCTAACAACGTAAAAGGGAGAACAATGTGGGAGAAAAACACTGGAAAACAGAAAAAAATCAGACAAGGGAAGTACATCAAATACAGGTCAAAATCACTTGACCTATTTGTCGGAGATAAATTGCTCATTATGATGATAAATTTGCACTTGCTTACAAAAGCAGAGAAGACGGGTGTCGAGGCACAGAGACAAACTAATTCGAAGAATTTCAACCTTTGACCTCTGTGGTTAGAGTTTAGCAGAAATGGCATAAGCTGTCATCTCTGATAGGGCTTTACTCATCAGGCGCTGCACTGGAACACAAGCTATGGCCTCACATCTTCAAATTTGTGACGTGCTTGTTCTCTCTTTCTTTTATCTGCCTTCATGTTGTTCTGCAAAGCACCTTGTGATGAGCTTGTTTAGTTAAAAATGCTTTGTGACTGAATCTGACTTTGACTTGACTAGGCTTTATGAGATGGCGTGAGACAGAGACAACCTACTCATGGCTAGCTGGGCCCCCATCCCCCCCGCGGTACATGCATACCCCAATACCAGAGAGTGGGCCAGTCCTTTGTCCTTCAGTTATGGATTATTACAGGGACGAGGGGGAGAAAAGGGGGGCTGTGCTATTTCACTCTCATTGATGTAGTGAAAACAGCGGGGGGTCCCCAGAGACAAAGACAAGGACAACGTATGGGGGGGTGGGAGGGGGTTTGGAGGGTGTGTGTGTGTGTGTGGGGGGGGGGTGCTCTGTCAGATAGAGTCTTTAATCATGATGACATCCCTTAACTGCAGATTAGAAAGTCCTGACATATTTACAGTACATACATTTGTGTCTGTGTCAATTTATGGGGAGGGGGAAAAAAAGATGAGAGAGGAGAAAAAATGGAACTGGGAGGATGTAAACATGCTTATGGAAGCACACTGAGATGCCTGCTGCGTCTGAGTCGAGCTGTATATCATCATAACAGACAGGGATATAGGCCTCCTTAGCAGCTCCAATCCCCTTTCACCAGCACCAGAGTGTTTTCGCTTCATGAGAACAATATTAATCAAAGGGATTTGGGATTTTTCACTGTCCTGTTGTCTGATGTCAGGCCTTAGTGCTGTCCCAGTCTGGCAGACATATTTTCGAGCAAAACTCCCAGTTTTAGGTCATTCAGTCTTATCATTGTGATCCATTGTCAGTTTAATTCTTGATAAGAATATAGTTTATGGGACGAATCTAATCTTTATCACATATCATCCTCTCTTTCTCACCCACTGTCCCTGTCTCTCTCCACTATCCTCTGTCTCATAAAACACAGATGCCAAAAAATTATAAAAAAAAAAGAATCTAGTTTATTCACAGTCTCATATTTCTCTTCTATTCTGGGCTGTGACATCATGCTGCAGACCGGGCCAGTCAAAACAAAGTGGTGCGTTGTCACTAGAGACAATCCAAACATTACAGTTCTCTGTTGAGCCTCAGCCAAAAGAGCTACAGTAGCCAGCAAGACAAGGAAGGGTGGAGAAAGAGAGACAGATAGACACAGAGAGAAAGAGGGAGAGCGTGTGTGAGAGAAAGCAGACATATTTATTTCTCTCCCACGGAATACCATTCTGTACAGAGAAGAATCTACAGTCCATCTCTCAGTGACTCAGAGATGAGATCATTTGTCTTTTACCGGTTTCAGCCTTAAGTGTCACACAAAGGCAGTGCCACAGAAACAACCTTGGGAGATGAGAAAGCTTATACTCCTCGGTAAAAGCCAGTAAAGTCTCTACCTGCAGAGAGGCAGTGGTGCATTAACGGTGGCCTCGTTGCTTTGCCAAGCCCATATTAGCTTCCTCCAAATCCCCTCTTGAGGAGGAGGACAATAGTCAACTTATACCTGCCGGTGGAGCCTCCGGGGTTTACAGAAGACAGACGGCACAAAGTCACACTGATAGCTCAGAGTTATCCGCTCAATAAAACTTCAAAGGACATTCCTGGGTTTTTCGAAGGCACCACTCGGTGTTGATATGGTGTCCTGTCAGGGGCATGGCAGAGGAACCCCGGGGGAACAGGCACGGCTCTGTGTCTTTTAGCCCATCAAAGCCGACGCCAGTCCCCCAAATCTGCAGTGTGGTAGCAGAGGTTGTCATCTCAGGCTGAGGGGGCAGACACCGCATTCGGGCCATGTTTGACAATATGCAAGTGTGAACGGTAGATATGTCAGACGGGCGATGAAACGTCAAAATGCTTCATTTCGGAGGATGTTGTCGTGCTGGGAAAGATCCTGTCCATAGCGATTCATTGTTGGGAGATTTTCATTTGATCTGGAAAGGGGGCTTAGGTCCTGATAAGGCCAGGTGGGGAGAGATTTCTGGCTGTGGAATTCACACTAGGGACGCATTTAGCTGAGAGATATTCCCAGATCATTCGGGAAAGGCCTGGAGTAACGAATTCCAAGATGAAAGAAAACACTGAAGGAAGCCTGAAACCCGGGGAATTCAGGACCGCTTCCCCCTGACTCTTTCATCTGACTAGGATCAAAACCAGACTGCGGACCGTAAGCCTTTTCACCAAAACCACAGAGTGCCGGGGAGGGAGGCGACATAAACAAAAACAGAAACAACACAAACGCAAAGACATCGGGAAGGAAAGGCAGATAAAAGAAAAAAAGGAAAGGAAAAAACACAACATGAAAAAGAAAGGAAAAAGTTTGGAAATTAGAGACGTGGGTGGCCGACAGACCGATCAATGGAAGGAGAGAGAGAGAGAGAGAGAGAGAGAGAGAGAGAGAGAGAGAGAGAGAGAGAGAGAGAGAGGTGCAGCTCATTGATTACAGTCACTTATTCGGCCAGAGCTTTCTGGTTCAGCACACGCCAAGACAGCAGACTGAGGCTACTGGTCAAAGGCATTCTGGGAAATGGCTGTCAAAGGAGAAGAGAATAGTGGAGGTAATGGATCCCTTTAGGCCACCATCTATTAGTCCTGCCAGTGTGTGCTTTGCTTGAATGCGGACGATACCTTAAACCTTCTAAAGCTTCAATGCAAACCTAGATTTTGGACCACATTCTGCTCCAAAGAGGCTGTCCAACCCAAGAACAGAGCAGGTGGAAATCCCAGATCCTGCTTTTTCTCACAGTTTCCACTGACTTTGGCTGACTTTTACTGAAAGTTTGGCTGGAAAGGCAACTTTAATACTTAACAAGTCCCAAAATAACACCTCGCTGAGTGCGTCGGCCCTCACTGTCTTACATAATAAGAGCTGTGGCTGAGTGCAGTGGCCTGGATCAGAGGTGGATGTATGCAGAGTGACATTCTCCACAGGTCACCGCCTGGCCTAAACGCCGCTTTGCCTCCGGTGCGCTGACACAAGTGATTAATCTCTCATCTCTCCACCTGCCCTGCTGTAGCTATATCTTACGAACGCTGCAGGCCGTATACATTAATGTGAATGGCATACAGAAGACACCATGTGGACAGGGTAAATCAACGCAAAACACTGTACAAGTTGAATTCGATGAGATGACAGTGTGTCGAGGGCAACACAGACAGGTACAGACGTATAATAACAAATAGACACTTTATACAGACAGGTGCTGCACATTTTTATATTGACAGAGAGTATAGGGGACAATATAGTGTACAAGTGTTGCTGTTGCACCTGTGAGTCTGAGATCTCGGAGGGTTTCTCCGTCAGGCTGCTGCTCTCGGCGGGGATCAGGTCGTTGTACTTGGTGCTGACGTCCTCGTCTGAATAGTGGAGGCTGCCTGGACTGGGCCTGGGAGGAGACCTGGGGACACAAGGATCAAAATCATTCAGCTGATTTGTGTCCTTCACCATGTGGAGGAAGAAATGGAAAAGTACCTATACTAAGCGACGTTCCTATATGCCCACTTATTATGTAACCTTTTGACCCATATTTACACCATAAGTACCCCTAACCCTAAAACTCAAGAATACTGAATCTGCTTCACCATTATACCATTAAACTCTAAAGTAACATCTTGTGTGTTTCTCACAGAACTGTGAGCCTAGACTGTGCAAATGCCCAAATCTAATAGATAACACTGGCTAAGTGGCCTTGACAAAATAATAGCTTGTTGTCTTGTAGAAGAAGCTGCTCACCTCTTATTACGCATCTCCTTAAAGTGCTAGAACTATAATTATGATTGGTTGTTCAGTCCTGTTCATATGAACTTATAGTTTTTGACCAATAGCTTTATTATATTCTATCTGTATTAACATAATCATGAATATTAAACACTATAAAACTCTGTGTAATCATACAGATTTTGAGTTCCTTGGCTCCCAACCTGCAGATTGAATAAACCTGTCAAACTGCCATTCTCATGTCCTGAGTTCTCTTCCATAACCACGCAATGTGGTTTCGAAACTTTTGTTGAACCCTATCCTAAATTGTATTAGCACTCTGTGATAGCCCTTTGAAAACCTTTTTTAAGTTCAAACATCCTTCTCCTTTCTCTATAGACTTTGCAGAATAAAATCCATCCCCCGTCTCTCAGCAGATACACACGCTGATAATCAAATTAAGTCAAGCAATGGCTCTAGGCACGATAACACTTTGAAACAGGGGGAAACTCTGTGCTCATTTTCCACTACACACTACAGTGAGTGGTTGTTTTCAAGTTCACATGTGCATGTGTATTCCTGTCAATGTGTGTGTGTGTGTGTGCATGTGTGTGTAGGAGGGCAACCTGATGAGAATCATGGGACACCCATGAGCTGACTGCCCACAGCCAGTCTCTCCTGGGATGAATAATTCCCTCTGATTCAGTCCTTGCTGTGGGCGGTGGAATGTCAAAGCACTGGGCCCTTGTGACTAAATTATAAATTGAACTCTTGTGGCGCTCAAGGGGTCATCAAACGAATGCGAGCTTTAGGCTTTGCTCTGGCAAAGGTTATCACAGCCTACATGAATCACGGCGCGGAGTTATACTATAACTGGCATGCTTCAGCGATCATGGGTACCAAGCAAATGTCTCATTCAGAGGTAAGTGCCGTAAGTTTCAAGGGTATAAATGATGGGTACTGATCGAAGGGAGGATCCTTGAAGGGAGTGTGGGATGAGAATAGGATGGAGGGGAGGTATTGAGTGTACCTATGCCAGCTGAAAGAAAGAGCACATGAGGCAAAATGAGGTCAGAGAAAGAGGAAAATACTGGAAAAAAACATTCCCCAAAATGGTGTGCTCCATTGAGGGGTTCTTTAAACTAAATGTGAAAGAGAGAGAAACAGAGAGAGAAACAGAGAGAGAGAGAGAACGCTCTCGGTGCCTAAGCTCCTCCATACTTTCCACTGTCCCCAGTCCTGCTAAACAAACAGCCATCTGTTTTTGCTGATTGGTGCTGGTTTGGCCGAGAGCTCTGGGACATACTGACTCTCCTTGACTTTCCAGGCCACACTGTCAGCCTCCAGCCGCTGCCAATGGAGCTGCAGCGGCACACACAGCCGCTTTACAGCTCAAAAACCAGACATTTGCATAAGTATTTTCCAAATAAATATATTTTGAAAGCGTTTGAAAAAAAAATATTTTGTGGGTAAATTTCAACAGTTTTCGTAGGTAGGGGGTGGTGTTTTGAGTGTGGTGTCGGCAAACCGGCTCAACCCTACTGGGAAATCAGGAAGCAAGCTGCAGTTCAATTACCTTCGATGAGTTATATTAAACTAGATTAGCGTTAATTCACTTAACCTGAGCGGAGGAGTGAAACGTGTACAATGGAGAGCTATTACTGTACAATGTATTAGAATTTGAGAGCTTGAGTGCCTCTGTCTGTGTGGACATATTATCTGACCTTGCTGACAATCTAACATGAGGACACTCCATTACTGATGAAGGACAGAGGACTCTGATAAGAGATGCAGCCCTTTGATTCCCTCACTACTAAGGGCAAAAACGCTCTCATGCTGAGCAGGCTCAGATCTTTCTGTTTGCCATCACTATCTCCTGCTGTTACACATCACAGCCTGGACAGAGCGTCTGCATCACATCGACGTCAAACAGTAGTTGCCAATATTTTAACGTAATGTTTTAACCTGCATGGAGTATGGATGGGTTTTGATGCATCAGGGACAAATTACATAGCATCAAGGTTAGTTGTATCAAAGAAATTTAAATAAAATTGACTTGAATTCTTTGCTTTGATCATGACAAGCATTTACAAGTACTCTTTGACCCAGGCCTGGTTAGTATTTTCCAACTACCTTCTATCATTCATGTTCCAACAACACTTACATAGTTGAGCGTACATATTTTTAATAGATATGACTTTCAAGTGGCCATGTGAATTTCCCCCCAGAGATGTGAATAATTCTATTTTTCTAAGATACAGTCCAACTCATTAAACATCACCACAAAGTCTTAATCACGACCCTGAATTCATGTCGGGACTTATTTTACAAATCTGCGCGCTCCACACTCCACTGTAACCTTTACTAAGATGCATTCCTCAGCGGTCCTTGCAGCAAGCCTCCTTCTACCACAGCCTAACAAAGAGCTGGAGCCAATGTGAAGAAATGCTATTGTGAGCCCACTGGGAGATTATGATAAACTGCCTGTTTAAAAATACAGAGGAAGCTCAGCTCAACAGCGGTAACCCCCCACTTTCTCCCTTCTCCTTGACTCGCATACACTGTTGAGCGAGGCGTAAATAATTTATCAGCTCTCTCACATGAATGGGGAGGGGGTCAACTTGATCCTCTCATAGCTAAATCCAGGGGGTAAGTAATGAGAGGCAGGGGGTGAAATCAAATCTGCCCCCACTCTTTACCCAATATCAACCCCTTTCTCTTGTCTTCTCCCCACAATCGCCTGTAGGGACTCATTAACATGTCTGTAGCATTCAACAGCTTTGTCACTCAGAGTGTTTAAAACCATGTTCATCTAAACTCCATATCCTTCGCTGAGACATCCGCAAACCCAAAACCAATGTCTAAATAGAGTATATGCGAGGTTGAAAACAAAGTGGATTGCAAACTACCGCAAAGCAATGCTCCAAAGCAACACAGAACTGAAACTGTTAATCCTACTCTCTTCACCATAACAGCAATAAAACATTTATCTGTTGGATCTTGAACTTCAGCCACAAAACTCATTTGGATCCTTTCTGTGTAATTCCAAGCAGAAGTTCACACAAGAGTGGCCCTGGATTGCTAATGTCTTACGTAATCAGTAAGAGCACATAATACCCAGATTGTCTGTTTAAACTTTTACAACAGAGCCAGTGGTGGAGAGCTGGAACATTTGATTTAAGTGTTAGTGCTACTATGTAAATGAACTGCAGCCTTTTAAAAGTAGTCAAAACAAGCAATCTTCAAGTACTGCAGCAAGAGTAGTTGTAATTAGTTACTACTCGACTTGGGTCTGTGTAGTGGCAAATACTTCTTACCATTTGTTTTAACCTGCTTGTATCAGAGGGGTGGGTTTTACTGCATACTGACAATTCAAGTAGTGAGTTATTAATCACCAAAAGCAAACAAAAATTAATTTCAAAATATTTCCTGTCATTGTGATAACATTTTCTGTCACTCGCTGTACTGTCTCTTATTGTAAACCCTGCCCATCTGAACTCTAAGTAGGCTAAAACCAACCACAAATTTAGTATTTGCTATATGACACATATCTGCTTACCACCAAACTCTAAACAGAATTAAAAGACTGTCATTAAGATATTCTGATCCTGTTGTAACGCAGAGGCCTTCATCCTGTCTTTTGTATTCTGATACCAGTGAATGGGATACGGCATTAATCTATAATCGGAGGCTCAGGTGTTGGGATCCCTACACCTCTACTGTGGGCCGAGTTCAAAGAGCGCTGATCCTGAAGGTACATCTGTGCATTCTTTCACTCCCTGCCTCCCCTTCAAGCCAGAGACGTGACGGGAAGCTGCCTGGAAGCTCCTCAAAGACCCAGACCATCTTTGATCCTCCCCCAAGGTCACACACTCACACACACACACACACAAACACACACAAAAACACATTTCATACACATAGATCCACATGTACGCACACATATACACACACACAAAATGTAATGTAAAATACTTTTCACAAACAATATGCACACACATGCACACAGAGGAGGCTAATTCCTTTCGGCAAAGCATCAGAGTGCACCTGCCTCCACCTAATTATATCACCCAGTCAGTGCCACTGTGCACAATGATATCTCCATCCATATAACATACAGTAATGCCACGCTGATGACAAACCGACACACACTTTTCAACTCTCCTCAACCAAATGACTGCAGCTGTCTAGGTCTACACCTTACATAAACAGGTAATCCAGTGGGAAGTATAGGATCCTAAATGTGACTTCACATATACGAGTCAGTCCCTGCAGTGTTGTGCCAGCCACAGTCCCAGCCCAGCCTAGGTGCCAGTCACAGTGATTGACTGAAGACAGGGTCAGGACCTCAGCATGCTGCACCTCTTACAGCTGGGGGCTCGCTGGAGTATGGAAGCTCATTAGGAGAGAGGCATTCTTTTTATATACTGCTTTTACAGTGGAAACAGTGGATTTAATAAGGCTGTCCAAGTTGTCAGGAGGAGAGCGGTTTTTCCACAGAGCTGAATACATTTTCAGGCATGAGGTAAAGTTCCCCCAGAAAACCTAATTATCTACCCAGATTGTTATTTGATTTACATTTCAAATGAAGCTATTTCTTGCATAAACAATATGAGCATATTAAAGCTTTTTTGCTTGCATAAACAATAGGAAAATATGAAATTATTTGGCTCGTAAGCTTGTTTTGTGTGTGTGCAGACCACTGACCTGGTGTAGACTCCGTTCTTGCGGCAGAAGGAGTTTTTGACAGACAGGCGCCTGTTGTTGAGCTCCAGGGCGGGGAAACGCCCCTCGTCCAGGCTGACCATGTCTCCATGGGTCAGGGCATTACAGTTGGAGTTGTTACCTGGACACACATAGAGAGACACTGTGTGACCACAGGCCAGAGGGACAGGCAGACTGTTAGTGGATGGAAGAATGAATGGAACTGATCAGTGAGTCAATGAGTGACTGAATGAGTGAATGACTGAATTGATTAATAGATAAAAAAAAAAAAAACAGATACATGAAAAAAATAATTCATGGATGGATAAAAATGAAAGGATTTTAAGAAAAAATGAAATGAAAATGAAATGAATGATGAACGAATGAATGAACGAATAAATGAATGAACGAACGAATGAATGAATGAATTAATGTACAGACCCATATTTCTGAAAGACCTAGGTTATTACATGTACACAGTCCCTACTGGCTCATGTCACATTCATTACAGTGTGAATCTCTATGTAAACACTGACTGTGGATCACACTTGAATGGACAATAACACAACCTTTTCACCTCAACTCCCACTTACAATAGATCAATCTGCTAAACCCATGAACTGAGGGAGAGAGAAGAAGGCCTTCCCATGCCGCTTTATAATAGATTCATGTTTGGATGGGCCATTGGCTGCTATGTTACAGGTTAAGAACACTTTCAACTATCCTAAGAATTATGAGGGAACATAGCGAGGCCAGCATTGCTCCAGGACTACTTGAGGTCAAGTGGTGGTTATGCAAACACACAGAAAAAGAGAAAGCAATGGGTAGCTCCATTGGCCTGGTCCAGACTCCTAGAGGGGGGATGTGGAGGCTATGAGAGTGTCTTTGTGTTGGAGTGAGAAGGAGCCTCTTGTTTTTCCTCTGTCAGTCAAAAAGATGGGCAGTGACCCGCAGGCTCGCCCTCCCCTCCCCTGCCTGGCAGCAACAACACCCGTGGCAGAAGTGCTGAGCTGAGGGAAATACCCGCTGATGTCAGAGCTGAGCAGAATGGACAAGTATGCCCCCTACTCCTGCTCCCCCTCCTCTCTCCTTCTGTCTTTCTCTTCTTTTCTCTGCCTCTGCTGCTCAGTCAATAATCTGATTCACTCCAAAACAGAATATACCCAAACAATGTTAACTCAAGTTCACTGCTCAGTATATTCATTATATTTCCTTAAATCACACTATTTTATAGGCAAGGTCGAAAAGTTAAGATTGTCAGCTCCTTCAATAATATTCAATTGCAAGTTTTTAACACAGTTATTTTTTTCAAACGGATGTCTCATCTTGGAATGAAATTTATGTACATGTTATTACTGTACCTTCAAATCCCTCTTTAGTGTATTTATGGTATTCTAGTGTACAGATATAGGCATTGCAGATGTCCCATTTTTTACATGCTTGCTGCACAGTTGCTCTCTTGCAATACTAATATATTAGATCAGTGTTGGCCAACCATGTGCCAAAGAGGGCCAAAAGTATGCTGGTTTTCCTTCCAAACAATCACTACACCGGGTGATTTCACTAATTAGATGCTCCCTGTGTGTGCTCGCTCTCTGCTGGAAGGTGTGCTAATGAGTGAAATCAGCTTTGGTTGAAGGAAAACCTGCAGACTCTTGGCCCTGACTGGCACATGATTGGACACCACTGTGTTAGATGCAAGGCAGGGTGGCCTCTACAAAAGCTACATGGCTCCATATCATTGTGCATGCGATCGTCTGCACTCACCTGATTCAGACTTCTTGGCATACTTCTTACTCTGTCCTCTAATAATGAGGATGAAAACCAGCAGCAGGATGAAGATCAGGCCCACCAGAGCCACCACCACCAGGAACCACCACTCTTCATAGAAAGGCGCCACCTTTTGGGCTGGAGGAGGAACAAAACTTTGGTTGGACAACAAATTCATTGTATCTGCAAAACTCAACCGGTCATATCTTCTGCTATGTCTAAATTACCTTGGGGAATTAAATTGGTTCTGGCAATAAATTTAATTCCAAGAGAGTATACTGGTATTTCATTATGTTTCAACAAATACATGACAGCTCACCAGATATAGACGGAGAGGGAAGACTCGGAGTGCCATAGCCGTAGTCGTTCACCCCAATGACCCGGAAGTCATAACTGACCCCTTGTTTCAGTATATCCATGTTGAATGTGTGTGATGTTACTTCCTTGGGGATGTCCTTGATCAGGATATCCCACAGGCCCTCATCTATGTCGGAGTAAAGAAGGAAATTTTAAGTGAGTATGGGTCAGGCAGGACTATGATAAGTTGTAAAACATTTGAATAATGTCAATATGTCTTTGCTAACAGGCTGTTTTACAATGTTTGCTTGATGTAATGCCCCAGTCTGGTTGGCAGCATCCAGGGTAATTCATAATTCTCACAAATATTATACAATCCATCAATTTCACTGCTCCCATAAAATTTACAACAGCCAGATCTACATCATAAATAGTGGTGCAGCCATATTTCAAATGAAGCAATGTTAGATGTCTTGCTGTTTGCTTTGGAAAATCTGTCAGAGGCCATCCATTACACATGGGTGCTCATAAACTTCAGTACAAGTTTGGCCTAATGGAGTACACAAACATAAACAAGCACCGGAGTCTATCCTCAGTGCTACTAAACTCCAGAGAAAGTTAGGAAAGTTGATGTAATTCAGTTTGAAGACTACACTAAGCCGGCCAGTTATTGGATACTGCGGAGAGTGTCATGGCCCTTGGCATCTGGATAAGAGGAGATGAAGGGGAATGATGGGGTCCGGGGTTGGTTTAACCATCTTCATCATCCATAGGGATTAGTTTAAGCTATACTTTACCACCGATCCTCCGTGCAAAACCTCCTTAAAATCTAGGACTAAGTAGCCCCAACCCCCCATTTCCACCCTGCAGTGGTGTAATCCATCGCTCCCTGTGAGTCTCCTACCATCCATCAACCCCTTAACCCTGCCAAGCACTGTCAATCACAGCTGAAACCAGATGCCATTTGTCTCAACTGCTGCACTGCAATCAATAGCCCATTAAAATACCAGTGACACACACTCTGGTGCAGCATCTGTTGACACTTTCCACCACTTTCCTTAATCAAATTAGCAACAAGGCAAACGTAAGACTAAGCTTACAGGTTCATGTGAATAGCTGTATTATTATGTGTCAGCGGAGGCACGCACCTGAGGGTCTAGCCTCGATGACGTAGCGCGTGATGGGGGAGCGTCCCGGGTCTCCACTGGCCCAGTGGATGGTGAGAGCTGAACCATAGCGTGTGATAAAGGGCTCTCCAGGGGGTCCTGGGGCTCCTGAGAAGGAATAGCAAGGTTAAAGGTTAGAGAAATAGGTCCACCAATGTCACATAAATGAAGCCACAAACAAAGAACCATATACAGTATATTGCATCTGTTGAGTTTTCAGTCGAATGACATAGATGTCATTGTTTACAGACTGTAAGCTGCAGTAAGGTGTACATTCCTTGTAAAAGTAGAGGTTGAATTCTTCAAGGTGATGTGTAACATTTATACTCACAACAGTTTGGATTTACTGCAATACTGCAAATATATTGGTTTCAAAAATGAAGACCCAATCAAGTATCTTACAATAAGTGTTGTGTCTTAGAATAGTGCCGATCTGCGACCAGTTTACCTCTCAAGTACTAATACATTTTACATAGTCATGTGGTTCTATGGCCAATTATTCTCAATCAGTACCATATTCTTACAGGATTTATGAACACGGAGGCAGATGAGTAAAAAAGCCATTCACAAACAAACATCTGCTGCCGTTACCTTCTCCTGGGCCGGTGGTGATGTTGGCCTCCACTTCAGGGCCGTAGATGAAGGTTTTGGCCCGGATGCGGAAGTTGTAGGTGACGCCGTCGGCCAGGTCTTTGATCTTCATCCAGAGCGGGCCGCTCCCCTTCACGTCCACCGTCACAATCTTACTGACGCCTGGGGGGGAGGGGGAGTGAAGACAGTCGGCACAGGCCACTGAGGACTCTGGACAAACACACCACATTTAGAGCGGGTCTTACACGTCAGGCCAGGCAACATGGGAGCGCACTCAGCACAGGCACACACACACACACACACACACACACACACACACACACACACACGCACCAGTAATGGAATTAGTAATGGGAAACACGTTTCAATTTTGCCATTCTCGTCATGTATTATGATGATAGCTGAAGACATGTCAGAAAGGTTTGCAATGATACATGAGCTATTTAGGGTCAAGGTGATGGTTAGCTGATTAGCTTAGGATAAATGCACATCACAAGGTTTTGACCAGATTAAGACCAATTTAGGTTGCCCTAAACAAAGAATATGGTCAAATTCCATATAGTACCCATAATCATCATCTGTAATCATCAATAATTAAGAGTAATTTCAATAGATCTTGCAGTGTGCATAATCCCTTTCCAGAAAAAAGCAGCCATTTTGAGCAGAGAGAGGTGTGATGGGTAAAGGACAGGGGCTTACCGTCTACTGGGGTGCAGGGCTCATAGACCAGACGGTAGCCCTCGATAATGCCGTTAGGGTAGGTGGGCTCGCCCCAGGACACATTGACCGAGGTGGTGGTCAGCTCACTGAAGTGGATGAAGCCGGGAGCACTGGGGGCTGGAATGCACACACAAAGGTCAGAGGTCAACAGACATATGGGGAACGGTCAATAAAACTAGGCAGACACAAGGGATTTTTTGTTTCAGCTGCTTTGATGGCATGCAAACGACCTGTCTTTGGCCATGTGGATGCACATACAGTATGTGCACATATGTGTGCGCACGTGCATGCAGTTTTGTTTCAGCATAAAAGTCTGTCAGTTTGTGAGACAGAAGGCACAGAACGTACCTATAATACAGCCTGGCTACAAATATCATAAGTCAGAGGGAAGCTTATAGCAAAGGCTCAGGGTTATAGATTTATTTTTGTGACTTTATAACCCTGGAGAGGTTTTAGATTTTAGGTTTTAGTGCCAGATGTCCTCAGGTCAGTTAGTTCTAGACCAGAGTTGAAAAATATTTACCAATCCTTCTCATGGTTTGCTAAGTCTACTTGTGGAACAAGATTGGTGGACTTATCCACATAGGACAATAAGTACCAGAAAGTTTTGACAATTGCAGGGAAGCATTTGTAAGTCAATTTAGTGTAATTGTCTGAGATTGACAACTTATATGAGACTAGCTGACGTGTTTTGATTCGGTCAACACCACCCTTTTGGTACGTTAAAACAAATGCTAGGCATTATTTTGAAATACTGTTAGACCCAGGTCATACTAGTCCACAGTCATAATGGCCAGCCTCAGGCTCCAGGCCCCATTACAGTTGAATGAGCTTGTGACACCGCTGTGCTCGAAACACAGTTGGCCCTGTTGTCTTTAAACTGGTTGAGCAGGAGTTGAGACGCTTGCAGCACACAAAGCCTCTTTGTCTAATAAAAAAAAGATGGTCTAACTATCAGCGCAGTGCAACCCCCCCCCCCCCCCCGCCCCCCCCAACCCCATCCAGCTTGTCATCTGCTTCCTCTTCTCTATGGCAGTGGTCCATGAGACCAGCCAAGAAGTTGTGAGTGCATCCTTTCTCCTTCCTTTTACAACTCTGAGATATTAAAAACACCAAAACTGCAAAAAATGAAATCTTGCCTTTACGCAGGGGCTTTTGGGGATAAAACAACTTATTTGGAAATGAGTGTACACAGGAAAAAGGGGTGGATATGGGGAAGAATAATCTGGCAACTGTCCTCTAGTGCTATTCAAGTCCATGAGTTAGAGATAAAGAAAGAGAAAGAGAAAGAGAGAGAAAGAGAAAGAGAAAGAGAGATGGGGGGAGAGGGGGAGGTTGGCCAAGGAACCACGGGGGTTTAGCCATAGCGTGCCTGTGGACATAACATCTCCAAGGCTCACTCCAAAGTATTTTCATACCATCCGCTTTTCAAACAAAATAGGAGATTCAGCGGATGACTCCAGAATGAGCTCGCTGATTGGGAACTTATGCTCGGTGTGTGGTTCCGCTAACATTGTTTGGCATGCTGACAGCAACGATTAACATCATCTTCACATTAAAGCTTACAAAGAAACTCTTTCTGGGATGGAAACATCCCAGATTGTTTTTTTCTGATGGTTGACTCATTGAATTTTGTGAAACATCGCAGGGTCCTCCAATCTAACTTCACCACCACAAGCACATAAATCTGACAAATGATTGAATGTGACCATGCATGCACTAATTTGTCTATTTTAGTCATGCCATTGCTTCTGCATGAGAGTGTCACCCCCCTGACCCTGGTCTTTTATTTTTTGTCCTCAGCTCTTCTTTCTTTACCTAGTACTAGAATATTAGTTAGATATATTTTTGGGTGCTGTGGTCATTACTTGTTTCTAATATTAACTAGGAATTGAAGCTTTTTCTACTGCTGCACAAACTTTAAGTCGCTCTGGGCAAGAGCACTATCTGAACACCAAAATGTTTTAATGTAATATAAATGTGTATTGGTGTCTAGTGGAAAGCCCTACCAGCTTGCTGAGTGCGTCCCCTTGTTGGGGGGCTGCGGGGTCCATCCCCAGCAGCATTGAAGGGGGCCACGCTGATCATGTAGGTGGTGTAACCAGTCAGGTTCTTCAGCTTCACCCCTCCTTCAGGCATGAAGAGGGTCCGCAGCCTCTCCGTCTCATTCTTACGCTGGAACTCCCAAAAGTAAACCTACATGGACGAAGAAAAGCTTAAACACATACATATATCCAAAGTTGCTGTTCACGGAATTTGGCTATAACTCCGTTATCATCAAAACGCAGAACCCATTCCAAATCTCCCTTGAGGTGAAGATATGCAGTTTCCTTTTAAGCCCTGTGAATATGTCCTTGAGCAAGAGAACCTCATCATTGTAAGCCCCTCCGGATAACAGTGTCAGCTAAATGCCTAAAAAATGTAAAATGTAAAAATGTGCATTTAATTGTGTTCAACATCAAGTAAATGTAGTTTGTCTTGAACCACAACAACAAATACCATTTAAATATTTCAAAAAGGATGAAAAATACAGAACAGAGAATATCATTGAATCTCAGTTATTGGAAAGGGGGGCCATAAAACCTGTTGCTCTGCACCCATCAGTGTATTCAAGACATAGGATGTTACTAAGTGTGTGCAACAGAGTGAGTCTTACCTTGTAGCCCTGGATGTCTCCATTCTGAGCGTCCACAGGGGGAGGCTCCCATGTCACATCCAGCTGGGTCGCTGTTGCTGACTGAATGGCCACATTCTGGGGGGGTGCTGTGGGCACTGTGGTAGGCCATCACACAAATTAAGCTTACATTAATGGACCAGGAAATTTCTCTGCGTGAGACGAGTGTTAGTTTCTGATGTCACTGCTCTGTGTGTGGGCAGGTACCGCTACGGTTTAAAGCAGAGAACTGGAAAATGATCCTCATCCTAAGCTCTTCAACCTACACAATCAAAACCGTGATATTCAAGAAAGACAAATTACACCTGAATGCTTCTAAAGGGGACAGTTTCAATACACAGGTTGCCAAGAGTGGCTGTGCAAAAGCCTAATTTTCTTGCATTGAGGGTGGTCAAATACTTGAGCATTTTGTGACTGTGTTGAATGAAATGACAGGAAAAGCACCGTGGTTAAATGGTACCAGCATACATACCTGCCTCTCCCACAAACACCTCCTGTGGCGTGCTGGTTGGCCCCTCGCCCACTGCATTATACACACTCATGCGTATCTCATAGCGTTTGTGTTTGCTCAGCTCTACAGTAGGATGAAACAATTAGGAATGCATTATATTCACACAGAAGATTCTGCTTGTATTGTGAGCAAGACGTCTAAGACATTGTAATTCATATGAGGCTATAATTACAGGGTTGTTGAGTGCTGCAGTGCAGAGGTACAGGAGAAATATGTGGCCATCTGGTTTTGTCGTGCTTATCAAAATAAATTGACACGCACAAGCCAAACAGTATGTTGGACTAGGGAGGCTTGTGTACTCAGTGTCCCAAAATGTCTCTGTTCAGACTGCTTCTATTGGCTTTAGCAGAAGTCTCTGTGTGAACTCGCTGTGAGTGTAAGCAACCAAAGCTCAATTTAATTTGCTTAACTCAATTGACACTCTGCTTTTCCTGTATCACTCTTCAAGGCAGCTGGGTGCATGAGACATATGGTGAGATCCAACATACAGATGGCTTCATTAACTTAATTAGATTTTGGGTTGAATCAGTGAGTTAATATGAGTGTGCGTGAGCTTTTGTGTGTGTGGATGAGTGTATATATGCTCACATTCACACAAGAGGTTGTGTGAGAGTGTGTGCACGAGTCATGCATGCGTGTGCAAAGGTGTTAATGGAGGCATCCGTGTGTGAGGTGTGTATTTGTCATGTGGTAAAACAGTGTGAAACAGAGACATAGGAAAACTTACTGTCCAGCTCGTACTGGGTCATAGTTGAATCGCTCAGATTCCGTATGCTGTAGGGAGCTGTTTGTGTGCGTGTGTGTGCGTGTGTGTGCATATGTGTGTGTATGTGTGACAAGAAGTGAGGGGGTTGCAGGAAAGGAAAGCCATAAAAGAAGAGGGAAAAGAAGAGGGAGGTGGTGGAGAGACAATTCATTGTATTAGTGCCAATATTTAAGTAGTTGAGAAGAGCATCACTGCTGACATAAAAACCCCACACAATCAGAGTGATCATAGCTCTGAGAGAGACCCAGAATGACTCAACTGGAGTGAAATTATAGGCTAGGTTACACAGAGCAGCAGAAACAGAGTAGCTCCTGAGTAAACCTAATAACAGGCTGTGGCTGATAGCTACTAATCACAAGATGAAAGCTTTTGGCTGGGAAGTGTCAAGAGCAGCCAGGAAATCATGGGAGCACAATGGGCCCATGTGGAAGTTCCTTAAAGCAAAAATGATGGCGCTGTTCACACCTGGAAAAATGAATTATGAAAAGTGATGGAGACCAACAGTGTGTATTCTTGGCTCAAACCAACGGAGCTATTACAAGTGGGATATTTTTTCCAAAATATATCATTATCAAATTAATTTAAATAACAGCCATTAGCAATACTCTGTGGAGCTTTGTGAGCTGCATTTTAATAACATGGTTTACAATATGGCACCAGTCAATTGTTTTGCTTGCATTGGAATGGGCTACCAAAGCCTTCATTATTTCTATTTAATATGAGTAAAATCTTAACGTAGCCTGTTTAATTATGAATATCTATAATTTGGTCATGTTAGCTGCAGTTGTTGTTCCTCACCGGTGAGCTCGGCCCAGGTAGTGGAGGGACTGTTGACGGTACGGACAGAGTAACTGCGGAGACGGTCATACAGGAGCTCCCGGTATCGGATCCGAAAACCCAGTAGGATTCCGTTAATCTTTTCTTCGGAGGGGGGCTGCAAGCATAAGGAGATAAGTTCATATCTAACACAGCGGATCTCAACTGAACTGAGCCCCAGAAACAGCTTAGAAATGCACCACCCATTCCTGTACCGTCTTAACCTTTGTTCCAGTCTAGTGCCTCTCTGCCTTTCAAGGTAATATGGCTTGCTAATGTCACCTTAAAAATTATTTCCCTTGTATGCTTCTCCAGTGTAATATTACATTTTATCACCATATTTTGTCTTTTGCTTGGCGACAATAGAGAGACGAATTGTAATTGAGAAAAAATCTCCACACAGACTGAGCTCATCCACAGGTGAGTCACACGGAGAAATCCCCCATGGTTAAACAAGAGACAACAGGCCTAGAGGGGAGAAACAGAAAGAGAACAAGTACCTCTCTATCCCTATAAACTCTACAAGAGTTCTCCATAAAACCGAGATTGTGGCTTGGGGCCTCCTATTTCCCCTTTATGACCTGTTAATTCAGGTGTGAGTGTGGGAGAGGGTGTGTGTGTGTGTGTGTGTGTGTGAGAGAGAGAGAGATTGAGAGAGTAGAGGGTGTGTGTGAAAGTGTGTTGCACCCAGTCTAAGTATACCCTATGTACTGTCTGGTCTCTCATTAGGGCCCACTTTCTAAGAGCTGCATGGGTTTCAATACACAGCGAATCAGATAAAGGCTGAGCCAATTACACTGTCTCTTCTTACCTGCCAGCGGATCAGCACTGATGTTGTTGTGTGTGGCGTGACAGAGAGAATTGTGGGTGCTTCGTCAGGCGCTGAGGAGATAAAAGTGAGATGAATTAGTGAAATTGAGCTGAAAATCTGCACGATTCAAGGAGCCTAATCGAGCCATGTGCAGTGGCATTCACGGGGCATAAACACAACAGAGCATAAAACGGCCGTTGATAGATGAGTCAAAAATAGCAGCTGGAAAGATCAGTGGCGGGAACGTGTCTTTAGTCGGTTAGCACAGGGGCAGACTTGGGCAGACTTTGCCAAGGTTTTAATGCTGCCCTCTTGTCTCATGGTAACTGCAGATGGTGTGCACATGACATCACCTGCTGCCTCTGCCAAAAGTGTCCACATCACAACAATAAGCTAACTCATCCTGACAGCCAATTTAGATGGGGCTTTTTACACCAGGGATTCAAAGGACACACAGTCTCTGTGTAAGGGAGTCTAGTTCACTATATCACTGCAGAATGAGGCCATAACTTTGGCTTTATTAGCGTGTTTATATGAGACCTATAAATGTTTATATACATATTTGAGACATTATGAGACATATACAGCTATTGCCCTTATAGAAATCCCAGTAGTTTTTATATGCTTGCTGCCCTGCTGCTGCACTGTTTCTCCAACCCAAAGAAGAAAGTAAAATTCTGCAATGCTAATCCACAATAGATGCAGTGTCAACAGCTAGCACTGTAAAAAGTGCATCTTTTCATCAAGCTCATCAAACCTGTACCCTGTGAATCAGAAAGTTGTCTCATACATCTGACATGACACTTACCATCCTGTAGAGTAGTGATAGCTTCACTCTCCTCGCTATATTCACTGTCCCCTATGTCGTTGGTGGCCTTCACTCTGAACTGGTAGGAGGTGAAGGGCTTCAGCCTTGGAGGTGGAACAGGACAGAAAAACACATCAATCTTAACTATAAACCAATGCTGGGGATCGTTGTAAGCCAGAGACCCCAAAGGAGAAATTTAGTCTCAGTGTGGGACCTCCGAGCTCATTAAGTAAGCTACCAGAAACAGTTTTAAACCAATTTGGGTCCTTAACGATAGTTTAAGAAACCAGAAATTACTGTATCATTAAGTTTTCACAAGGTATGCTAATGGCATGTTATGATCTCTAGAAGTCTTTGCTGCATTTGCCTGCACATTGAAGTAAAGCTTTATTGAATATCTTAAACATTCTTTGAATAGCTTCTAGCATTGTTTATGTTCTGATCTATACTTTACGACACCCTGCAACATTATTCCCTAAAACCATTCTGTTGAATCGGCAACTACAACCAGGGGGGTATTTAAACATATTTAGTGCTTAGTGGAGAGGGGATTAAGTGTTTGAATTAATATTACCCTTCACATCCACAGAATACAAGGGGAATGAAAAACATTTTGTGGTAACAAGGGGGGGAATTCAGGGTTTGCTCATTATGAATCAACCCCGGACTGTAACCAGCCTTTGCTAGGACGGGTACCCTACCTGTCCACGATGTAGCTGCTGGCCTCGTGGTTGACAGAGGCAGAGTGGACAGTCCAGTTGCTGTCTGGAAGCTCTCTGAGCTGGACAGTGTAGTAACGCACTGGGGACAGGCCGTCGCTGCCCGGCTCCCACGACAGCAACACCCAGCGAGCCTGCACCTCCTCCTGGGGCACCGTGGGACGGCTGGTGGGCTGGGGGCGAGCTGAGTGGAGGGAAGGGATATGTGGATAGATAGAGGGAGTGAGGGAGGAATGAGGGTAAGGAGGGAAGGAGGCAGTGGGATCGAGGGATTGAGGGAATGGCCGGGAAGGAGAGGAGACAAGGAGGGATGCAGGAATGGAAAAAGGTTAGAGCCCTTACAAATGGTAGTGGGGAAAAAAGATTAGAGGCTTGGCTCACTACACTGCAAAAACATCCATCTTAACGAGTCATTTAGTCTCATATTCAGCCTTGTTTTTCTTAAGCCAGGAGAAAAATTCTGCCAATGGAGTGAGATTACTCCACTTGTTTCCAATGTAGTTTCACTTGTTTCAGGAATCTTCTAGAAATGAGTGTCAATATCTTGATACAAGTCAGAATAAGCCAGATCACTGCACTACTATCAAGAAAACGACACTTGATTCTACAAAATTCTTGAAGCAAATTGATTTGCATTGGAAACAAATTAAATTACCTCACCACACTAGCAGATTTTTTCACTTATTTGAAGAAAATTACGACTTTAGGACTCAATAATAGACAAAATGAATTATTAAGATGGATATTTTTTGCAGTGTACAGTTTTCCTGGCTGAGACTGTTCTTTTATTATTGAAAGAAAAACATCTACTGGGTGTATAAATCAGAAAGGAGGGTCAATCTAAAAGAAAAAAACTAAACAAAAAACTAGAATAGAAACCTGATACTCTTGACTTTCTCACTTGCTCTCACATTTGCAGAGGCTATGTTGCATGGACGAGGGGGAAAAAAAGTGCTATTTGGACAAATGAAAGGTGGCCGAGTAAATGAAAGTAGCAGAGTAAACAATCCACAACATGCCTTGAGGGAAGCAGATGGACTGACTCGTTCTCACAACTGCATCAGAGTGCTTCTGATAAACACCCACAGGGCACAGACACTCCTTCACAAAACACATCTGCTTACTGGACTGTTAACTGGAAATGAACTAAGTGTAGCGCCGGCTTAGCTCGGCTCTCTCCGAAGTTGTGTCAGCGCAGAGATCACACACCTGGCTCTGCCCGCAGCATATGTGTACAACTATTACAGCTGTGTTTTGGCTTTGGCTGTGCACTCTACACATCATGGTGCAATGCTATTATCGTAATCCAAAAAAGCCATTTCAGAGTGCCATTTTAGCATACTAACATTAGAGATAATGATTTTTGTTTTTGCATGCTCATTCCAATTATTGCTGTATACTCAGCTGCCACATATCCAACAACCAGCAAGTAAATATCCATCCCATAATGAAATAAACCACACATGGTTACCTCTTTTCTCAGTGGTGACCACCAGCGCCTCTGCGGCCTCGCCCCAGCCCTTCCGGGTCTGGGCCGTGATGCGGAACACGTAGACAGACTCGGGCTTGAGGCCGGTCACGGTGTACTGGCGAGCGCTGGGGTTCAGCACGTCCACCGTGGCTGTGTTGCTATTGGTGGAGTTGAGGCGGTACGTGATCTGATAGGCTGGAGGGGAGTTGAGGACACAGAGCAGTGTGGTCTGATTGGCAGTCAATGTCATAATGAGATCAGCGTGTTTCAGCTAAATCTGGGCTGAAAAGTGTATTTTAGGTATTTGAAGCACTTGTGGTTCATGTTGTTGGTCCAAGAATAAGTGGAGGTTTTCTTTCCAAGCGAGCAAACTGTGCAGCAGAAACCACTATGTCTCTCCTGACATCCTTATGGTTTCGCTGATTCCATTAGCTATACTGCTCCCGCATGCTACTATATGGGTCTGTCAATATGAAGCATTTCACAGATATATAAAATGTGTGCAGTTTAAAATAAACGAGCCGACAGAAGTATCATAAATCAAATACTCACAAGGAGCTGCAAGGAATCCCTAACTAGCTAACAAGAGTGTGAGGAATCCAACTCCCTCTACAGCACTAACTGGAAAAAAACAAGATCGCATTGCCTCCAATAGGTCTAAACTTTATCAGCATTTTGTTCATCAAGTTGAAAAAGTATTTGCGAAGCACGATAAGCACATAAGGAACTATGTCTGTGATAAGAGGCTCCATAAAATCAAAATAAAGAACACCTCAAATACAGTATTTTGGTAACTGTTTAGATTCCAGGTTATTTCCTAATAGGAAATGACTTTAGGGTCATAAATATTTCAAACATTTGAATCGCTGTACAACACCACCTGTCTGAAAAAGCCTAAGAGGAGCTTGCATATTGCAGTTGGTGTACTAACCAAGGATGATGCCGTTGGGCTGGGAGGGAGACTGCCAAATAAGCCGGACTGAGGTGGTCCGCACCTCAGGGAACAGGATGCCTACTGGAGGTCCTGGCACTGCAGGAAACAGATCCACATGATTTATAACACCTCAACAGCTCCAAACAGGCTACAAAAAGGTAGTATTTTATCAAACTTAAAATATATTCCTCACTTGGACTTACTCAACACTACAAATTCTGCTAAATAAATTTAATAAAAGCAAATAAATGAATCTGGTGCTGGGCAAAAGCGGAGTGAGGATTTTTCTTTATTAAGTTTGACATAACACAACTGCCATTGGAGATAATATCAAAGGGCCTCTCGTTAACAAGAACGTTTTCTCCCCAACACAGCACAACAGTCTGCCACTTTTCACCACCATAAAGGCCATGATACAATGGGGAAATAACAAATATTGACATCAGTGGGGATAGAGATTGTCAAATGGGACAAATCAGTGTGGATAGCTTTGTGGGCTAGAGAGGAAAAAAAGACTTTTGATCATAATTGTTGGCAAGCTTGCCTGAGTAAGATGGAGCTAAAAATCCCTTTTATGTGTTGTTATTGGAGAAAATATTGTTGTTTCCCCCGCTGTCAGTTGTCATGTATGTTTTATACATCTTTCATGCATTTCTAATCTTCTAACCATACTATATAACGGTGAGGCTGAATGTACTGCACGTGCGCCAAAATTGAAATATTGAATATTGAATATTGAAATGATTATAGATAGCTATAACCTCAAGCTTAAGCTCATGTCCCTACCATCGTCCAGAGTCCTCTCCAGGATGGGCGGAGAACTGGGCCGTCCGTCTCCGATCCGTGTGAAAGCCAGGACCTGGATCTCATACAGCACGTATTTCCCCAAGCCGGTCAGCTGGACACTGTGGCTGGCATTCCCCTCCACTGTCCAGAACTGGACTGCACTGTCTGAGTCCTTCTCTTTGTACACCACCTGATAAAGGGAGGGGACAAGCGATAAAGACAAGTGGGGGAAAAGGAACTTGGAAAGCTAGGAAGAAGTGGACATCCTATCTCTCTCCACTATCTAAAAAATAGCAGATAAAAAGCAGCCGAATTAGAGGTGCTACCCTGCTGCTCAGTAGATATATGGTGAATAACTTTGTGCAAGTGACTGCTACACAGACATACCTTGTAGCCCAGAATGAGTCCGTTTCTGTCTGGCTCTGGGACTTCAAACCAGCGCACCAGGATGCTGCTAGAGGTGGTGGCAAAGGCCGACACATTGGTGGGTCCACAGGAGGGAACTGAGAGAGGGAAGAGAGGAGAAAACACAAGTTTGCATGACGTTAGAGAGATGCAGTTTGAGTGATCTGCTGTGAGCAGCGTGTGCCTATGTGTGCATGTGTGTGTGTGTGTGTGCATGTGTGTGCATGTATCTCCAGAGGTCCCGGTGAACCCTCCAGGCCTGCTGTGTTAGACAGAAATAAAAGACTCAAAGAACGGACCCTTTCCCTTCCTTGGCACTCATCCCTGGACATAATGCACTGATTCCTAAGAATTTGCTGGAGTGAGTGGAAAAAAAAAAGAGCGCAGGAATTCCACATTCTAGTCCATGTGTTCCCAATTTCCTCCGACTCCCTCCTGCACTCCCTGGAATCGCTCCATTCCTCCCTACCAAACGTCTGGTAGCCAAAGTGAGAGCGCAAGCAAGGAGAGAGGGAAAGAGAGAGGGAAGGAAGAAACGTCCTTGCCGAGACAGAGGTGGGTTGATAAAAGGACTCCAGCCAGGCATCGGAGTAGGGTGTGAACAGAATGCCAGAATCACATATGGTGGAATGTAAACCACATAACTGTATGCTTGTTACTTCCAATATGTGGAATAATGTAGACATGGCCGTTTCTTGGCCACCAGTTTTTGGGGTTATTTTGGGTTTTGTTTTTTTCCTTCCTCAAAATTAACATGACCAAACACATTCATCATCAGATTCTCTTGTATGCTGATGTACCGACGTTGTTGATCGCTGAACTCAACGACAGTTACAATATGATTGGACAGTCAGATTGTCAAAATGGCCGTGAATGTACAGTAGATATTTCATACAGATAGCAAAAAACATCTGATCAGAAAAATAATCAGTGCTTTGGATGTTGGGTAAATATGTGAAAATGGTAGTTATGGGATTTATGCAGGTAGGTATGTGCTACTACAGGCTTTTTATAAGGTATATAAGACAAATACTTTGCATGTTATCGTAAATATTTAAGTCTTGGCAAGAATTTGACACTATGGTATTGCATTAAGAGGACAGTATAAAGTCATATGAAAAAACTGAATTTTTGAACTAAAACAGCGTTCCGATACTCCCAAGAAGAACGACTTGCAGGTTGCTGTTAGTCTTTGATCATTGGTAGGAAGATCTGTACCAAACAATTTCACAAAGGGTGACAGATGAGGTCTCCATCTTACCAGACTCCCTGGTTCTGCCTCTGACCGGCTGGCTCCACGGCCCTGTCCCGATGCCGTTGATGGCCTGGACTCTGACCTCATACTCCGTCCACTCCTCCAGATCCTCAATGGTGAACTCTCTCTCCTGGCGGTCAGCGATGACGTGGGTCAGCGCCCGGCCCTGCGAGCCCGTCCGGGAGTACTGCACCCTGTAGCCCACCAGCTCCGGGTTCCCGTTGTACTCCCATTCCGGCAGAGGCTGAGCGGATGCATAACGAAAGAGGGGGTAGAGAGGGAGAGAGTGGGTATCAATAAGACAGAGATGAAAACTTTTTCAATTGTATAGCCAAACAGAGCTCAGACTCCATTGGTTAGGGAAGCATTTTCTAGCCTCTAGCATTAAATAACTTTAGCTACAAAAGTTTTACTGTGCAACATAGACACCACCAAGATCGTAAAATACTTATATAACGCAGCAACCATCAGTTATTAGGGTTTCAATCTCTATTTCTTTGGTTGAAAGTATAATCACTGATGATCATTGTGTTAATACCTTCAACTGTTTTAGGATCACACAATCTGAGCCCCTCCTTTTAGCAATATTATACTTTATATAGATTCAAAATGTAATGACTATTTCAGAGATATACTTGCACGTGAATTTTTCCTTCAACTGCTTCAAGCCCAGCAGAAAATAAGATTCCTACTTACCACCCATCGGAGCCAGAGGCTGGTCTCGCTGGCGGTGCGCAGGGTGACGTTGGCTGGGGCCATGTCCGGAGGAGCCTGCAGGGTCTGGATCTTCCTGGAGGGCTGGCTGGGAGGACTGGTGCCCACGATGTTCACTTGCCGCATACGGAGCCTGGTGGTTGGAATTAAACATCGCTGATATTATTATAATACTTCATGCAACCTGTGCAAAAGGGCTTGCTTCATTCCAACTGAAATCACAGCTCTGAATCTGCCGGCTGGAAATGAAAATCGCCAGCGTTTTTGTAACACTTATGCATGGTCTTACACCAAGATTTACTGCATTGAAACTGAGATCACAGCTATGGATATGCATATAAATGGAGTTCTGCGGATATGCCTATGCTGTGTGGGGGGCTTGTTTGTGTCTCAAGGGGAATATGCAAAAAACAAATTTCTATGCAAAGTGACATTTAACTCTACTGAAATGTAAAGTGGCCGTGTTGATGAAAGAATGGTGAGGAGAACTATAGCTGGAGCGAGGCTTGAGGGATTGCCTTGCTGAAATGTTAATTGGCTATATTTAGTGTGATCATGTGCACAGTCACATTACACCAACAAGAAAGAGGTCATGCACGCACTGTAAACACAATATCATCACAATAACTATAGTAAGCTTGTATCCAAATCAGAAGAAAACGGAATAAGATAAGGTTCCTGGGATATAGTGAATCTAGTTGGGATACTGAGGCACGCTAACAACACCTTATCTTGTTTGCTGTTGTTTTATCATGATCTGCACAAGCTTAATTTCCATGTTATATGGAAGCTGCTTAAAATATTCTGTTCATTCCTGCGTACGGGGAAAACCATGAGCAGGGTTATCCTGAATAAAAGCTGCAGGTTAGCAGCAGACTTGTTATCAGCAATAATTTGGGTATATGTCTGTACATATAGTGCATATAAACACACTAATGGAAGCAGGCATACTGAAGTGGATGCAGTTCCCAGTAGGCTACCTGTAGAAGGTGTATGGGTTGAGACCTGGCACTTCCAAGGAGCGCGCCTCAGGTTCGTTGGACAGCTGGTGAACCATCACCCAGTCCTCATTTTCTCCTATCACACCCACCTGGGACCAAGGTGACACACAGCATGACAGATGAGCATCAGGGGGTTTATTTGTCACATAGTACCAACACTGCAAAAAAGTCACTTAACTCTCATATTCAGTCTTAAAATTGTATTTTTTTTTTAAGTGGAAAATTCTGCTAATAAGGTGAGATAATTCCAATCGTTTCCAATTCAGTTTTACTTGTTTCAAGAATTTTCTATAATCGGATGGCATTATCTTGAAACAAGGCTTGAGATTTAACTCAACCAATAAGATTGAGCTTTAAATCTGTCTCACCTGGGCCTCCACCTGCCAGCGAGAGATGGAGGTCTTGCCATCATAGCCAGGTTTGAACTGCAGGGTGACAGAGCGTGGGCCGATGTTGGAGATAGCCATGTTGGTGGGAGGGCCAGGAAGCTCTGCGAAGAGAGAGAGAGAGAGAGGAAAAAGAGACAGGTAGAGAAAGATGGAGAGAAAAAAAGATGACTGAGGTAGCAGATACTCTAGAACCTCTGACTTATGGTCAGATGTGCATTTTCAAGTTTCAAAGCTCAGTTTGTCATTGATATTTGTATTTTGTTTGCCCACATCTCTCACACTTTGATTCTTGGGTATAGAGGTTGCTTGGGAAAATGTATCTACTACAGCGCTCTCTAGTGTCGGTATAGATACTGCAGACAAAATAAGTTAACAGGGATCCCACTTAATTCTCTCCCTTGTGCTCCAAACTTCAGCTAAGACAGCACAAGCAGATTAGATTGGGGAAGATGCTTACACACAATACCCAGACAGAGACAATGCCATGAATGTCAATTACATTGCAGTTATCTGGAGATATGATTCAATCTGATATCCTACTGTTTACACTTGAACTGAGTAAACAATAAGAATGGATTACTCCCTGCAAATCCTGTAGGGAAAACAACTCTGAAAATGGCAAATTCAAAAAAAACAATGGGAGGCCGTTTTTGTGTATGTGAGTGTGTGTGTGTCTCTGTCTAGGCAGGTATGTGTGAGAAAGCAAATGCAAAAAATATTTCATTCTTCATCTTCTTTCCCCATCGCTTCCCTCGAGGTAAACATTCAATTCACCATTACATATCCCCATTCCAATGCACAATATAGTTTACATAAATCCTAGTTATGAAGATATGAACGTCAAACCGTGACAGTGTGGACAGTGGCCTAATATTATCAAGATATAATCGCTCCCATGGGCACAGTAACCAATGTTCTATTCCAGATTGCTTAAATGCGGGTCTATTCAACCCTAATGAAATGCACAGATTATACGCCTCATAGTAAAATCCACACCTCTAAATCATTTGCATGACTGGTAATCCAACCATAAGCTTTTAGCAAGATCTCTGGGGTAGAGTTGCAGGCACATAGGCAGTATCTTTATACATACAGTGGGATTAATCACTATTTAGGGGACTATAACCCTGCTCTATAGCCTACTCTCAATATTACAACCTTTTATTTGACAGGTTTCACAGACATATAGGCTCTGAGTGCTGCTATAATAATTGACTGTGGCTATTGTATTTCTATTATGCAATTTAGCATTTGCTTTTAATATGAAATCGTTAAAAATCCTCATGGGGACTCTTATTTTTTGGGGCTGAACTGTGTATTGGTCTGCTTCAGTCGCCCTGCTGAATGTCTTGCTATTGGCTGGTTTGTAGTTTATGGTTCTGTCCCAGCTTCAACTGACTGGGGTCCGATTTCATTGTGTCTGGCGCCAGACAACACAGGGTGTGTTCACTAAGTTAGACATGAAACTGTAAATCTGCAGGTTCACAAAGGTGCACATTGACTGGAAGGGGAGGTTCAATATAAGCTAACACCCATTCAGTGGATGGGAATAGGGAAAGAGAGCAAAGCAAAGTTGCAAATAGAAATGCACAACATTGGATTGTGGAATGTTTTAGTGCAACATTTTGGTTCTGCTTGCTGCTCCAGATTTAGTCTAAATTACATTGCTCCACACATATTTAGAATGGATGAAATCCCCGGGTCTCTAATGAGGCAGTAATAGTAGGGTTTCTCTGAGCACCTGATGTTGAAAAATTGCCTGGCATGGCAAGTATGGTGCTTAATTAGCTCTAAATATTTTGTAGCGCGAGTTTAGCCTGTGGAGTTGGATAATGTGATTTTGCAAGCATTTGCATTTGTAGGTGCTATGTAAAGCTTATGCTCATACTTATGTCTTTGCTGCGGGTCAATATCTTTATAGCAGGTTAATATGTCGACTGACCTGGTGGGACACCCGAGGAGATGGTGGAGGACGACAGCTGGCCCTGGCCTTTGGAAGTCATGCCTGCCACCTCGATGGTGTAAGTGGTGAGAGCAGTGAGTCCGGTGACCCTGTACTCCAAGGTGACGTTTGGCAGGTAGTGGGTCACCCTGGTGTTGGTCCGGTTGAACTCCTCCCAGGAAATACGGTAGCCTGGAAGGCAGGAGAGATCAATAGACCGAGAATCCTCTATGGGAAAATAAGTGTCTTGGGATACTACAGCATTTTTGCTACAATAGTGACTCTCAGCTTGTGTGCTACGGCTCAAGCTAACAGAAATATTAAATTAACTTCATCAAAAATCGAATATAGCAAATTAAATCAGCCTGTGATTATACCCCCCCACCCACACACCACTCGCCCTCTCAAAGTTAATGCAATTTGCTTCTTGGCCAGCAGCTCTTTTCATATGATTACATAAGGCTTTAGGTAACATTTCTTACCAATCTATAATTAGGTATGGCTTGAAAGTGTGTCTCCTGGGAGTGTGCAGCACATTATAAAGGCTGAGAAAAACTGCAGTACAGCATGTTGATAATTCTTAAAGTTTGTGAATATATGAATATTAATGTCACTGATGGTTGTGCTGCACTCAGAGTTTGTACTGACTGATGTCTGAGCATTATGTAGCTGTCTTGAAGTGTACCCACTCTGAGAGCTTCAACTGCAGAGAGTGGCACCAAGAAGTTGTAAAAAGAAATGCAGGAACTCTAAGAATGTCTTCCACTCTTAGTTCCACTTGATGATTTGTCTACCTTTCATTGCACATCTTGGCTACCATGGCCTTGCATTGTGTGAGTGGTCACTTTATACGCAGCACTGACATAGACCACGTCGGATGAGCTGCACTTTCTTCACCCTGCTTAACCTCGCTTCACTGAGTATAGAGCGAGGTAAGGATGTACCTGTGAGAACTCCATTCTTCTCGCTTGGCTCCCTCCAGCTGACTTTGAGTGAGGTGTCCAGGATCTCAGTGAAACTCAGGTGACCCACAGCACCGGGGGCTGGACAGGGAACAAGAAGACTGATGAGCTAATCCAATGGGAAATCGAGCCAGCACTACATTACGCACATAAGCTCATTCATAATTGGTTTACATACCCAAACCAGCCACAAAGCTATGGCAGCATTTGCACTGAAAAGGTGTTTATAAAGAAATCAGCAAAAGCATGGCTGATGACAAGTTGATGCCAATTAGAGTTTTTAAAGCTGAACCAATAATCTCTAAGAAAACGGATCCCAATTATGGCGATCCCGTCTGGAGCCAGAATATACTGGTTCATTAGCACTTCCGCACAACTCAGTTCCGCATGAATAATAGATCTGGTCTAGTGGAAGTGTTACTGCGGGACGCTGATGTCCACTCATCACCATGGGAGAAGGCTGTGAAAGAAATGGGTGGGGGGTGGGGGGGTGGGTGTATGGGAGGACATGGAGGGAAAAAACAGAGAGCTATAGAGAGGGAGAGAGAGATCACTTACTGTCCTCATGTGTCCTCAGGCCTTTGGGTGCGCTTCGGGGGCCGTCTCCTGGCGTGGTGAAACACAGCACAGACGTGAAGTACTCTGTGAACTTCTTCAGACCTGTCACATAGCCCACATGAACGCTGTCCTGGAAGTTCGGTCGCGCGGTCACCATGGCAACCTCCTCTTCTTGTCCCGGCTCCCAGGCCAGCAACTAAAAAACAAAACAAAACAAACAAAAAAAAAAGGCGAATAGGAGGGAAATGCATCCAGACAGCCGAAAAGAAAGCAGCTAATAGTGTTTCTCTAATCATTCTCGCACATTTATTCTCTCAAAACAAACAGTAGACTCTCTCCTGTAGCGGCGAGCCACACTGGGGAGTCTTTTGGCATCACAGCGTTCAGAAATACTATTGAGAAAGATACTCTGAAGAGATTTTTGTCTGGGAGGGAAGGGCAGATTTGAACGGCTCCGCAGAGACAGGGAGGGAGGGAGAGGAAAAGAGAGAGAGTTTGAGCTCAAGTGAGACACGATAGCATCCCATATGGCACGTTGATTGCACACCCTACAGCATCTACAAGTGGGAGTCGGAGTTTGGATTGACCAATTAGGTGCTTAGGTAATTAGTCCCCAGAGCACGCCTACTGGGTTTATTTCTAGTCCCCAGAGAGGTGGTGGCGCTTCCTGGGAAAGTGAAGGGTTGGCAACAGGATGTCAGATGGATGGATGGATGCCTGCCTGACTATCTGACACTCTTTCCCTGTTTCTCACTCTGCCCACTCTTTCTATTTCCTTTCACACTCTCTCCTTCCCTCTTTCTCACTCTCCCCATGTGCCTCCCCCTCTCTGTCTCTCTTGCTCTGACTCTCGCTCCCTTTTTCTCCCCGGCCCGTAGTGTCTCTCCTGGGGAAAATCCTGTATTTAACATTCAGAGTGAGTTTGTACAGTGACCCCGACTGCCAGCTGAGTACGGCCTGCTGAGAGACACACTAAAAAAAACAAAAAAAACATGACATCATTCACTCTAAACATAGTCAAAGGGAAAATAGCACTACATAACGGATGCGGCTTTACGATCCCCTGTGGGCTACATACACGAGAGACAGAGCGACGGACGACATTCAAGTGCCCATGACAAAATAATGAAGACATTCATCATTGCGTGCGCACACGTTCACTGTAAAATATATGAAAAATGGTTGCAAGATAAAGAGAATGACCTCAGACTGACAAATGGATGAACAAAGCCCATCGTTCATAATGGCACCAAATATCTTTCGCCCCTTGGCTTCTCTCTGCTTCTTGCTACACGGGATGTGTGATCCTACAAGTTCAGCTCTGACAGTTCTGTCAATGGATGTGATGGCTGCTGGTGACGGCGCTGCGGTGGCTACTGACCTTGTAGCCCTGGTTGATGCCGTTGATGAACTGAGGGTTAGGGGCCATCCAGGTGAAACGGATGGTCGTCGAGTTAACCGGCTCCGCCTGGACGTTGCCGGGGGCGATGGTGGGCACTGGGACAGAGGGAGGGGGGGAAGGAGACAGGGGGAGGAGAGAGTGAGGGGAAGGGAAAGAGAAAGAGTAAGGAAGAAGGGAGAGATAGCAAAGCAAAGCAGAGATGTCAGAGCACCTTTCAGTCGGCTGCTGGAAGTCTGCCTGCGTCTATTTTGATGTCGGTATTGATTGTTGCTGTACAGGTCACAGACAGATCACTCTGTCTCTTTCTGATGACACGTACACCCAGGACCAAGGACAGGTTGCTGTCTGTGGCTTAACATGTGACTCTGTGAGCTGCTTGTGGATTTTAGGACGATGTCACACCACACAGCAGAATTAATAGGAATACACTTTAATCAAATTGCCCTTCGGGGGGATTAACAAAGTTGTATTGTACAGTTGGGCGACCAGTTATCATTGGATTTTGGTGAATGCTTTCACATGCAGATGTATAAACATATCCACCAAGCAGCGGACTTTCCTGCTTGTATCCAAGATCGACACTGTACTTGCTGTGTATTGACTTCTTGCCTTATTCATCATATATGAATGGACACTCGAGAGGCTTGACTGGTACAATAGATAGATAGATATCAGTGCAGACTCATTGAAAACGACACAATCATTACTGAAGAAAATCATACTCGGCATATCATCTTTGGTCTTGGTATGATGGACAAGCCAAAGAATCAGTAAAGAATGAGTCTGCTTTCGTGTGTGAAGGTTTGGGATCTTTTGAGCTTTACAGTATTGTTTCATAGCACTAAAGGTTTCTATTTTCCCCGATGCTTACAGTTAGCATGTTTATCACAATAAAGATTCCAAGTAAGAACAGTAAGAATCAAACCTGGAACCAAGGTCATGATGGAACCACACAATTCTTCCTCCTCCTTCGTCTGAAAACGTGCCCATGTTATGCAAAAACTCCTTAGCTCTCTTTTCTTTGCATAGCTCTTCTCTATCAGCCATTCTTTTGTCACAGGAATATTTGTTCCATCTGTTGTCATGGTGTTGTGGCTTTAACCCTTGCACTCCTTACTATCTATGAAATTACGCTTTTTCTACTGTAGCACTCATTCTAAGTCAATCTGGATCCATAAATCAGTCAAATCTGGAAAAACATATCCCCCAGTCACTGCTACAACAGGCAAATGAAAACATAGATGGGGGAAATGTTGGCATGTGTGCTCACCTCCCTGCAGCGTCCACTCTGTGACCTTGTGACTGAAGGTGCCCAGACCGGCCCCATTGTAGGCAGCCACTTCAATCTCATAATTGGTCCAGATGATGAGGTCCTCCAGGAGCAGGTTGGTGACGTCTGGGTTGGAAATGTTCTTGGACTGGTAGTCCACAGGCAGCCCTGTGAGACGGTACCTGACATACAGATACACTAACTCTTAATGCTGGAATAAGTGCATTCGAAACCTAGTGTGGGTTAGGGTTCGAGTGTTTGCTATGATGTATGTGTGCTGAATTTGAGATTTTAGTTTTGTTTATGGAGGAATAAGGTACAGAAGTAGAGAGAATGAAGCTAGAGATTAATACGCTGTCTTCTTTTTTTTGGTCATGACAATCCATTACTCTACTAAAAAAATGCATTTATGAGTCACTCTGGGTCACTTAGTTAAATTGTAGTATGATATATTTATTGTGATATATTTGGGGAGGCATAGTGGCCTAGAGGTTAGTCCTTCAACTGGATGACTCAGGCTCAAGCCTCTGTATTGGCAAGCATCCGGCCTGCTGAAGTGTCCTTGAGCAAGACATTGCAGGAGCGTCACTGTAGATGACCCTGAACTCTGTGTGCAAAAATTTCCCTCCAGGGACCAATACAGTATCATTATAAATAATCAGTCATTTGATTAATGGTATTGTCTTAGCCAGTGTGACTTGTACGTGCTTCACTGAAATCAACTTAATTTACCAAACTGGAGGCAATCAATAAGTATTTGGCCACGCACTGCCAGTTCAGAGCAACAGAACGCTTTGTTGGTCCAGTCATGACGTGCAGTACACTGGGACTACAGCAAGGGGGAGATAAAGCACCAGCCAACCGCAGCCATTAAAACAACAGTCGGTGACAGCATTGACTGTTGTCTGCAGAACACCTGCTGTTTCATTTAGGTGTAATGAATAACAAGACGACAGAAAACCAAACTAATAACATGTTTACAGGGTTTACAGTCGGTTTGGCATATTGCTGACTCTACCTGTTAGAATATGCAGTGCTCTGTTAGAGTCAAAGCAGTCTTTACATTTTCACTGAGACTGAATGAAATTAAAAATCAGTGGTGGTAACTGACACTGCCAGGGGCTTTCACTAAAACATATTAGCACTATGTATATGTGAGAACGCACAGTAGTATGTGACAGTGTATCTATGGCATTCTTTACACGTACTGTATAAGGGGGTGTATGGCATTTTCTTTTTTTATTTATCTTCACATTTCTGTATATTTCCTCAGCCAGGCAGGTCAATTAAGTGGTGGTGGTGGGGTGTGTGTGTGTGGGGGGGTGTGTGTAAATAAAAAGAAAATCAATCACAACTGCAGACAAAAAAACACAGCCATGATAAATGGGCAAACACAGCGCCTTGCAGAGCGACTCTGCAGCCACTGAGCATCTACACAGAGTCAACATTTGACTAGATTTAATTCTCAAAGGGTGAAACATGCGCCTCTATCTTTCCCATTGTAGACAAAACCTGGACATTGACACTCTCCCCTCGCAAGAGCTGTTTTGAGTGTAGCAGGTCATAGGTCAGCCTCATGCTGGACAAAATGGAGTGTTTGCGGTGTAGCTTCTGTGTTAACAGTTAAAATAAATGGTAAGCAGTGGACAGGGGTCAGTGCGGGGCGTGTGCGGGGCGGGCGGACGGGGGTTCTTACCGGACGCTGTAGCCCCGGAGGATGCCGTTCTGGTGGCTCTCCGGTGGAGGCTGCCACTGGATCATGATGGACTGGTTGGTTCGACCGCTGGCAATGACGTTCTGAGGGGCAGCGCTGGGGGGCTCCTCAGGGAGAGAGACACTGCAGAACACACACACACACACACACACACAGACACACACACACACACACACACACAGAAATATGTAGAGAGAGGGAACTGAGACAAGGGACTAAAGGAACTTTTCCTGTCCTGCAGTCATCGTCAACACAGAGATTTGTTTATTTCAAGGGAGAAATATGAAGCTTTGAAATGGGCTCAGTGTTTGTATCCAACAGATAGCTCAAATGAAGCACAGCAATTTGAAGTTGAGTACCACAGTATAGTTTCAACTGAAATAGGTGCTGTTCATATATCAGTGTGCTCTCCCTTTCTTTTTCTCTCTCTCGCAACTGTTTCTTCGCCTTTGTTAAAAAACCGACACAGTTGCTTTAATGCCATTATTCTCTAATATAGTGCTATGTCTCTGGTGCCCACCCTGACAGACTGAGCTAATACCACAGCGGAGAAAGTCATAGGATACTAAATCAATTCAGTCACATAAAATCTATATGCTTACCCTGACAAAAAACCCTGAGCGCCTGGGGAGAGGATGCACATGAGCGATGGGAGTGAGATCAATGGCTGCGACTTAGGATCAAACAGCGTCACAAAGTGCTCGGTGCCAGCCCCCTGCACACACGGGCGGGAGCCCCCCGTGGCTCTCCTCCGGCTAGGGGAGCTGGCAGTGTGAGCTAGCGTGACAGACTGGCGGAGGGAGGGATGAGGGAAGGAGGAGGGAGGGAGGTACTGTAAGTTATGTGAGGCCACAGAGAGGCCAAACCTGATCTCCCCTCACACCTAAATCCCTCTTTCAGCTTTCAGAATGAGAGGGAGTGTTGTGTGTGTGTGTGACTGTGCGTCTGCATGGGTGTGTGTGTGTGTGTGTGTGTGTGCGTGTGTGTGTTTGCTAGGCTTACACATATATCCCTCTTCACTGATAAGCACACATAAGATGAACACCCTAGGGTGAGGGGATCAGTCAAACTGGTTGTCTAGGAAACAGATTGCCTTATCAAACTGTATTATTAACTTGTAACCATAAAGTTCTGGCCCAGATTATTCTTTTTTTTCCACAATACTAACATTTCTCCTTCCTATTTCCAATTATACTATCTAACAGCGCACCACAGTTTCATTGGCCAATTTTTCTGGTGAATTTGAAACCAGTAAAATGGGTCATGAGTCTGTCTCCACACATTAAAAAAGTAATATTTTTTCATTAACCTGGGTCCGAGGAAGAGAGTCTAAATATTGCTAGAAGGTAGTGTATGCACATCCTTACCAGGTGCAAAAGACCATGAAATAGAAAAAAAAAAAAAAAAGACTCCTCCACAAAAAGAAGCTGAAACAATTTTGTATGACTTGGTTAAGTGGGGCGAATAAACCTGGTATAGTGTTAATATGGGATGGCAGGAATGGAAAGTGTGTGGATAGGGGGGGGGGTGTGGATGGTAAATTCTAGGACCAGATTGTGTGATATCCAGCTCACCGGTCGGTCTCCTTGCTGAACTGTCCCTTGCCCACATCATTAACGGCACAGAGGCGGAACTGATAGGAGCGGGCGGGGATCAAGCCGTTGACCGTCACTGCCGTGGACTCAGGCTCGATGTTGGCCAGCAGGATGGCCCAGGGAGCATCTAGAGGAAAGAACATCCGGACCGAAAGGGTTTCACTCTAAAACATATCTTCCTGGCTCCAAAATGCTACATGTCCATCGCTCATGACTTGAGAAACACTTTAACATCCTTTAAAATGTCAGTTTTGCAAGTAAAGTGTTCAACTTTGCTAACAATTTTCCTTAAGATTTTTAAATTCAAACTCATCAAATAATCATGCTAGGGAGGAAGAGAGAGGCGAAATAGAAAAGTAAGACCTGCACACAACAAGCCTCCAAGGGTTCTGCAGAGCTGCAACTTAAGTAGAACACGCTCCTCAAAATAAATTAATGCTAACTGGAAAATTGTTAAGTAGTAGAGTGTAGGGTAGAGTACGTATCAAACTTAAGATTAAAAGCAATAATGGGCTTTCTTAATTGATCGTGCTCCTATTTCTTCTAGAGGCTAGATTCTTTGCTGTAAATTTTCCTTCCTTTCCACCTAGGGAAAAAAACAAGACACCATAGAGGCCTGCCTCCTGGAAAGAAAAAAAAATCTTTCTAAACAACCAACTTAAATTCTCTTTTTCACTCATTGCAGCAATATTGATCCCAAGAGCCTGGTTCACTCGGTCCCAAACTCAACTCGTCATAAATAATGCATCGATGCGAAAGTTGTGTACACAGACGCAAAAGAGCACCTGCAGATAAAGCACGGAAGGCAGGGAGAGACGCGATAGACGGATCCGTGACTGGATGTCGCTCGGCTGGGAGTGACTTACTGTTCTCGGAAACCTCCAGGATGTAGCGTATGAGGGGACTGTTGCCATCAAACGGCTTGGCCCAGGTCAAGTTGATGGCTCTCTTTTCTGATGTGCTGGGTTCTCCGGGGCATGGGGCAGCTGCCTGCAGGGAAGGACGGGACAACTTAGACAAACAAAGAAGGCCTCCTATCAAAGCGAGCCCTCCGTGGGGGGGGCGGAGTGTTACTCAGCAGTTTGCTCCTTTCACCGAATGTCTGCGCTACGAATTTGAAGTGAAGTGTTTGTTTTTAAAAGAGAAATCAGATAGGTGACGAAATACAGAGAGACAAGATAGTAAGATGGTTTTTTGTCAAGATGTACGGACAGGCAAACAGAAAGAGACAGATATCACCTAGAGTGGGGAATGGATTGAAAGGGCTAAGGAGATAGATATGGAGCAAAGACGCAGAAGAAGACATGAATAAATGAAGCCAGAGCTGGGAATCATTAATTCATTCCACCATAAATTCAGATAAGCAGAGAGACAGACAGATCGATAGATGAACTGTATAGTAATGAAGAGATAGACAGTAACTCGGTCAAAAGGCAGCCAGCCAGCCAGACTTAGACAGATAGGCAGACAAAGAAAGAGACTAATATGCAGACAATCAGTCAGTCAGTCTGACAAACAGAAAGTTAGATGTCTCATTCATATTCAATTTACTCTCGCTTCTGCTGCAGTGACTCACTCTGTGCCAAAGTACAACAGAAGACGCAGGCAGAGTTACGGAGAAAGAGAAGATTCGAGATGACAAAAGCGGCAGAGAGGAATGTGTGTGTGTGTGTGTATGTTGCATTATAGACAGGTAGGGAATGAGGGAGAGAGGTGTGGAGGGGGTAGGGGTAGGGAGGTGTGTGTGTGTGTGTGTGTATGGGGGGGGGGGGGGGGGGGGGGGTCCCTTGGGGCTGGAAGTGTGTCGGGGGAGGATGAGGACAGGAGAGGTGAGGAAGAACAAGTGTCATTTAAGTGAAAATGAGTCAGAGGTGTCAATAAGAAAAAGGCTGGAGACAGACTGGAATGGCAGAGAAAGGTGGGCGGTGAGAAGTGTGTGTGTGTGTGTCCGTCAGGGTCTTGTGTGGGTGTGTGCACAAGTGTGCGTGGGTGTGTGTGTGTGTGTGTGCGTGTGTGTCTTTAGCTGTTACAAAGAACCAGTTCCTTCCGGTGAAAAAAAATAAAAGCATGCGAGAGATAAAAGTAGAGACGGCTGCGGCGGTGGTGGTGATGGTGGTGGGGGTGGGGGGGGGGGGGTGGGGGGTGTCTTACCTGACGCGGAGGTGGGCGCTGCGGGAGTCGTTGCCGCCGACGGAGGTGACCCTGCACGTGTACGTCCCGATGTCGCCCGACCAGGTCTGGGAGATGTGCAGGGTGCCGTCTGTGTCCAGCCGCATGCGGGGGATGGACTGGGCATTTATCACGGAGCCCTCCTTCTCCCACACATGCCTGCAACACAAACACTGGCTGTCATTACCATCAATCAGCTGACCTGTTGTCGATATTGCCCCCATCATCGCCAGCATTGCCAGCATCATTGTCAATGTCGTTATCACCATGCATCTTCATTCCATGCCATCAGTGACAGTGTTGGACATGTTGTGTACTTTATCAGTTTATTTATTTAGTTATTTATTTTTCTGAGCCACATTGGCTACAGCATGTTTACATGTACAGAGAATTCCTTTCTTAACCCGACTTGTCAGTTAACCTGATCTGGGGTCGATGCTTGTAAACATATAACTGTTAGAATAACAGTAATAGTATTAGTAAGCTCATACTCACTAGATGCAATTACATTGACTAGATGCTGTGTTACTATTAGCGGTGTTTTTTATTTGTTGTTTATTTTTGGGATCCAGTAAAGCACTTTGAGCTACTGTCCTTGCATGAAAGGTGCTCTATAAATAAAATTCATTATCATACTCTGATTATGCGAAACCCGGTTAAGATGCCTGGTTTATAAGCGGGTTACTGTCCTTTAGGGAACAATCATATAATGACAAAAAAATAATAATATGAAATATAATTTAATATAAAAAATATAATGTAATATATTAACAAAACATTTGAATACATGGAAAGACTCCACATATATTTGGCAATACATGCCAATATATTGTCAAAAATATATTACAAAATATAATGACTGTACATGATCAATTTAAAAAAAATGTTTAAAACATTGTGACAGGAATTTATCAATACATAAATGAGTGACACTTAATTTTGGTTTTCACCATCAGAAACTTGCACAGCATTATGGGTCCATTTTAGTCAGCAGTGCTAATTATTAAAGTTACCACTGACAGTATTATTTATTTTCCCTGTACTAGAAGTAACCAAATATTGCTCAGTCAAATAGGGTAGCCGGGGGCTGCAAACAGAGTCCGTCTATCTGTGGGCAGCACACCACAGGTGGACAGGAATATTCTGTTCACTGTTTTATTCATGGTTAACACGGAGACTCAATTGCAGGGTATCAAAGGATAATATAAACAGCTTAACCTGAATAAGACCTTAACTGGAGTTTGGCCAAGAGCTGGGCGACTCCGCGCATGCTAACGCAGCCGCAGACTGATGATGCTGATTCACTCTCTCCTCAATGTCAATGTCAGACACTCATATACGCAAACACATAAAGTAGCATTACTTTATGGCCTGAGTGCATGAATGTTTGTGCGGCAGATGTTTATCTAACAAATCTCTCTGCTGTTTCTCCTCTCATTTACATGACTCCAGCAATGTAGCAGTAAATGAAAATGTGATCACCATAAGAATTAGTTATTTCCAGATTTCCAGAATAGTATTCATTTATGTTTAACGGTCTTTACCTTACTTTCATTAAACGTACTTAATTTCGATACCACATATTAGAATGTGTACTATGGTGTACAGATGTTTTAAATGGTGGGTTAACGCTTTCTGATATCAAAACAGTGCGTAAACTGAGGTTTAGGTGGGTTTTCCCTCCACCACTACCCTGGAAAAATCTCTTCCTATTAGCAAGGTATTTCATCTTTCTCCCCTCTGTCGCTTCAAGCCAGGCATCAGAGCCGGCCTGCGTGCTTATCACAGCAGCTGACGCCTGCATATCAAACACCGGATTCGCACTCATCAAAACTGCGAGGCTCAAACATATCGTCAGACCGAGTCCTCTCATCTAAGTAGAAAGGGACAGAACGCTCTATTGATTGCTACTGATGTCGGCTGTTGACAAGCATGCAGTTCAATGAAACTCCTGCCATGAGGACAGCGTGTTGTGTGGCTTGGACTGCAGTTTTGTGGTGAAGGTGTGTGACAGAGGCTTTCTGGAAGCGACACACACCCACGCACGCATTCATACACACACTAGTGCTGGTTGACAAAAGTGTTAAACAAGCGTACGTGGTTGCCCTTGTACCGACTGCATGTGTAGGTCACGTGTAGGGGAGGCAGCTTTGTGTGTGGATGCGGGGGGGTTTGTTGTGTGTGTGTGTGTGTGTGTGTGTGCATGGGTGGGTGCGGGTGCGTGTGTTTGTAGATGAAACTTTAATGATTCCCGTGGGGAAACTGTGTCGTAGCTGCAGAATAATATATAAATAAGAGTAAAATAAATACTGAGTACTGAAGATAATGAGATAAATAACAACAAATAGTTAAAAACCATGCGTATAGAAAACAGCAAGTAATAAATAAAGATGCAACATCTTCATTCAGTCCAAATGGGAGAACAAATCCACAGAAATGTGTCCAGATGTGCAAAAGAGATTTAGTATCCATGTGTTTGTGTATGTGAGTGCACGCTGCTGTGTATGGTTGAGTGTGTGTGTGTGTGTGTGTGTGTGTGGATGTGGGTGTGTGGATGTGGGTGTTGTTGGGTGTTGTGCGTGTGAATGAGTCTTACCTGACAGTTACACTGGGGTCATGCGTGACTCCACAAGTCAAAACAGCCTTAGTTCCTTTGATAACACTCTGGTCCTGGGGAGGGGTGGTAATCCTGGTGCGGGCTGGGGGGAGAGAGAGAGACAGAAGGAGAGAGAGAAACACAAAAACAAAAGGGAGAATAGAAAACAGACATGAAAATGTCCTCCCTGAGGAGAATACTGCCAGAAAAAAAAAAGAAAACATAAGAAACACATTTGGAAAAACTCATTTCAGTTGAAATGACTTGCTGCTGTTTTGTGTTTTTTTCCTTGATGGCTTCTTACAGAAAACACCTCGGTGATTATTCAAAACTTGCACACAAAAGAGGGCCTTTGTGCCTGTAAAAGGTGAGTTTGGCTTTATTTTTACATGGCATGACCTCGTTTCTCAAAATCTGCTAAGCAAACAAGCTTCTCGATATAACTCCACCTCCACTTTCTCTATCGGAATTACCAGTAGAGTTCACATGAATGAGACAACAAAATGGTAAATGCAACTCGGAAAGCTAGAAATTCATGCTGTAGGCTCTACCTTTACTAAAAACCTTGAAATAAAGATGTTGTGTCTGTCATTATTTAGATACTTCTGCTGGTATTGTGAGCTGGTCTCCAATTTTTATTGGCCCAATGAACGCAAGTAAAGTAATTCATTACTTTTAACAAAAGTAATGTGTAATTTTTTTGCCACACAGCCATCCAGTGGAATTCATGTCCGTACAGGTGAAGGACCACCTTGACATTTGCAGCACATAACAAAGTTCATACATGTGCCAGCTCCACCTGACCCGTCCCACTCACCCCACACCACCAGGTCGGCCGCGGCCTCGTCGATGCCTCGGGAGTTACTGGCCATGCAGGTGTAGGTGCCGGCATCGGAGATGTGCGAGGGGGAGATGAGCAGGCTGCCCGACTCCAGCAGGGTGAACCTGGGCAGCTGGACCGAACCACTGGCCAACACACGCTCCCCTTTAAAGACAGAGGGTGGGGAGAGGAAAATAGATAAGAGAGACAGAAAGTGAGAGGGAGGGAGGAAAGGTGGAGAGACAAAAAAAAAGAAACATGGAGAGAGGAAGATAGCGGGAAAAGATAGAGGAAAAAAATGAAAGACAGTGTTTACTTGATCTGCTATTCTGATACTAACATGAAAAGCCTGATGCAGACCTACTGTAATTGCAGTGTGGAGGAGGGGTAAATCCTGGTAAAGGAACGTAGTTAGGCTTTATGTGTTAAGCCATGGTAAACTATTGCACCATGCATAATAGATGGCACACATCATAATCCCTAGATGTGTGTGTGTGTGTGTGTAAAAGAGAGACCTTTCTGCCAGGTGATAGCTGGTCTCGGAGCGCCGGAGGTCTCACAGTGCAGGATGACTGACATGCCGTCGATCACAGTGCTGTCGGAGGGTCCGGCTGTGATATTCGGGGCGATGCCTGAGGGGAGACACACACACACACACACACACACACACACACACGTACGTTCACGTACGTTCACGCGCACACACAAAGAGAGAGCGCAACAGAGGTACAGTAAGAGAGAGGGTAAGAGGGTTACAGAGGTGAGAGAACAAACGTATCTATAGCAGAACTCCATTTCAAACGTATTTGTGGTCAGCATCAGCCTGCTGGAGCACAGTGTTTAGTCAATGCTTTGCCCCGCTAATTCTCTGAGGATTGACACACAGCCCTCACCTCTGTGCCGCAGCTCTCTACTGCCTCTCTATTCTTTGCGCCCACAGAGATATAGAGGGAGAGATATACAGAAAGAAAAAGAGAGATAGAGAGAAAGAGCTAGAGACTGAGAGACAGACAGAGACAAGAAGAGAAGGGAACAGATAACTAGAACCCCTATTTGTGATATGCAATAAATCAAAGCCTTACAGGATGACAGAAAACCGTATCACTCCTAAAAGAAAAGGAGGAGAGAAAGAGGAGAAAGAGGAGAAAGAGGAGTCTGGCACAGGAGGAGCGTTGATATCGGGAAACGGGGAGCAGGGAAGAAAAGAGAGGTAGAGAGATGAATGAGTTGAGAATAGGGGGACGATAAGATGGGATCTAGGAGGTGCGGAGAGAAGGAGGGAAGGCAGTGTCAGAGACGGAGAGATAGGGAGGAAGGGAGGGAGGAAGGGAGAGGAAGGGAGGTGGAGGGGTGGAGGTGAGAAGCAAGAGAGAATTTCATGAATTCTGATAACACGGTGCAGTGCGGAGTGAAGGCAGCAGAAATTGAGACAGAGTGAAGAAAATTAGATGTCAAAAACTTGCCAAACAGATGCACAGTACGAGTAAAATTACCCATGATTTTCATATCCCAGCAGTGACACATTCGCATTGCTCACAACACTCCAACCTCCAATCATTTTGGTGATTAGATTCGGTTATCAACTGCGGTATGGGTGGGTCTTGTTTTATGTAAATATTGAGTAAACTCAATCAATATGGGCCCAATTATAGACTGATATATGGGGGTGCAGAGATTCATTCGAAAATGCGACATCCACCATCATATATGTTCTTAGTTATCTTTCCACTGAGGGAATGCAATCATCTGTATTTTTGAAAAATGAAATAATAAATATGACAATAATAATTTCCCCTCCCCAATGACTTACAGCATTATGGAATGAAAAACTTCATATATATATAAATATGTTGAGAAAGAGGTTGAGAATATAAGTGTTGCTTGAAACCAGTGTGTCGCTTTGAATTCCAGCTCATGCAACGCTATCACACTACTATAACACTATAATCACACTATTATCACACTACTTTCACACTGATATCACTTTCCTACCCAACAAAAAAATACAAATCACTTCTCTCTCGGCACTTTCCTGCCTAACATCAGTGCAAACAAAACATCCTGTACAGTCCCATTGTGCATACATACAGTAGAAACGGGGGGAAAGGATGTAAGCGGAAATAATACTTTTCTGTATTCTTTTCAATAAATACATCTTTGTCTTGTCCACTGCCATATTTTGTTTTTTTTTCCAGAAACAAATGGATGACCATTGAAATCCACTTGTCTTAAACCACTAAAATGTTCCTTTTCTTCTCTCCCTGTGCTTCCAGGTTTGAACAACAATCCATTTCTGTATGGCAGCGACGTATAGTCTGAATATGAGAAGAGGACTGTGGGAGCTGTGTGAAAATTCACAGCTAAGGTGTGAAGATTCATAGGTACTATTACCTTTTCAGAATTATACAACTTGGATCATTCCATTAATTAGATACAGCTCAACAAAGAACAGCTGTGATTTTTAGAATATAGAAAGCTATGAACTGTGAAGGTTTGAAAGAGCACAGGTGTAGTGAAGTCTCACCCTCTGACTTCAGTTAACTGTGTATGGTGCCATGGCAATAGCACCATAGTTAACGGCATGTACTGAGCAGGATTTTCCCCCTTGAAATAGCATAAACTTATCCATAAATTATCCTACTCAATCATTACTTATGGCCCAATGGTAGTCTGTGACTGTTTGTGTCTGCCTGCCTTCTGCCTGGATTTTCATATTTCTCGATGTTCGGGACATTTCTGGGCGGCAAACTGTTGGCATCGGGTGTGTCCGCCTGCAACCAAAACCACTGCTGAATTGTTTTATCTAAAAGCCACGCTGGCTACGGTGCCGATCCCGAACTCTAATACAAACTGGAGTTCTGGTCAGAGCTAGTGTGTGTCGTGAGCTGGCAGCTAGCTACCGTTGTTAGCGTAGCTTTGTTGTAGTAGAAAAGCTGATAGCTAGCTAGCTAAGGTAACCGGCGCCTACCTGTCAACAGAAAACAGACCAACTCCACATGCCTCTTCATCCTCATGGGTGCCAATGGGTGAATGCCAACCCCAGGTTCACTCTTGTTTTGGAGCAAGCCTTGTCTGCTTAGCGTTTCGCCTCGCTGGCAACCCCAGTGAGGACGGGTCAACTTTGAATGTTCTGTTTACAAGCCACAACCAGCAAATCCTACTCCGTATGCCTTTAAAAAAAAACGACGACTGGTGGACTTACTGGTGACAGCCAGGTAGGTGTTGGTCTGGACTTCTCCTGCCAGGTTCCTGGCGAAGCACTGGAACATGCCGGTGTCGTCGGGCAGAAGGCCATTGACCTGCAGACTGCCTCCCACCAGCACCCGGTACCTGGGTGTCTTCACTGGGCTGATGGGCACCGCATCCTTGTACCACACAATGTCTGGCTGGGGCACTCCTGGAGAGAGAGAGGGGACGATGGAGAGTGAGAGTCATACATATCACTTTTTATTTTATGTATTGATCTTTTTTTTACATTTTCAATGTGCAATCACATTAATTCAAAAATTATATGCAGTAAAAATTATTCTTCACTGAAGTTAATTGGAAAATGCATTCCAATTATAATTCGATCAGCCTCATTAATTAATCATCCACTGGGCAATTTGCACAAGGGCGTTATTGGTCATGTAAATTGTAGTTTCTATATACAGTTTCCTTATATTTTATAATTAACTACAGCAATGCATGAAGAAAGTATACTATTCTTCATGACATTCTCTGAAACCATTATCAAACATTACTTCAATATGTGAGTAAAATGATGTATATCAAGTGATTGCCACACACACACACACACACACACACATACACGTTTATGCACCCCTCACCTCGTGCCTGACAGGGAATGTCCACCACCTTCTCCATCTCAGCTGTGATGTGTTTCTCTGGTTCCTTCACAAATTGTGGCGGCTCTGAGGGGCAGAGTGGAAGAGAAAGACAGGAGGATAAGGTGAAAAAATAAGAAGCAGGATTACAGTAATCTCATTGCAAAATTGGTAGCTGTAATCCGTTGCAGCTATTGTAAAAAAAAAAAAAAAAAAACTAATCATATTACAGAGGCTTTTGGAAAAAAAAAAAAAAGATAACTTGATTACACAGGGTCAAATTATTTTTTATTGTGAGGTACGCATCTTAAAACAATGGCTGACAATGGCTGTAGAGGTTAACATTGGCTGATAAGGCTATTTGAATTTCAGTGTGTAAATCGTCAATCTGTTTACTTATTGATTTTGAAGGCAAAGTAATCAAAAAGTGACTGAAAGTAATGAGATTACCTCACTGATTTTGACTAATCTAGTGGATTAATTGCAGTTTTCAGCAGGTAATTGCTAATCTGTAACGGTTTATATTGTGAATGTATCCTTCTCACCCCTGGGGAGAGCAATGACTCAGTCAGCTGTATCAAGGGAAAAGTTCACCACACCCTGCGCTTTGAATCACATCATAACCTTGAAAACATCAAAGCGTTTCAGTGGAATGGAATGAAAGTGACTGAAGCAATGCTATTAAACAGTTTCTTGAAGCCAGCCATTAGCTTTTTTCCCTTTTAAGTCAATGACAATCTCTCTTCACTGCCTCACGACTTCACTGCTGTGACTTGGCCACATTTATATAGTGAGACTAATAATATCAATATGAATAGTACATTGGCTCTTTGTTGCTAACTTCCAAAGCTAAATGCTGACAATTTTACACCCACGTTATCACTATGCTACAGTATTTGATCCGTATGTCACCTATTTCATGCTGATATATGCCTTAAACTGTGAAAAAGACATACAGTACTTGCCTGTATGACTATGTCACATTATTTTATCCATGGGCGGAGATTGCGGGGTGGCCAGAGCGTTAGATCCATATGTGTCTTTAAATTAGTAAAAAAACAACTTTATCAGAGATGGTGGATAAAATGTAATTTCTCTGACAGGGCTCCCGTTTCGCACATGCATAGTATGGTGAAATTCAGTTCAATTCAATTCAATGCACTGAAGCACTGCAACACAGTTATGGGGTAAATAATTCCACTAAAGTTACTTAAATAGCTAAAATAGCTAAAAGATAATAGCGTTACCGACTGTTAAAGTTTGTAGGGCAGCAGAAGACGAGTTTTCAGGATACTGTTTACTAATCCTGTTATTAACACAGGAGAGTTTGGAGCAACTTGTGGAATGTTAAGTTTCACTTTTGTTTTCACACCGGGAGACTGTGGATTGAGTACAATGCTGCTGGTCTGCTGGTCTGTGCATCTCCACATGACAGACATGACGTGATGTGACATCAGACACATTAGAGATCGATTTAGATTCATTTCTCTACATACCAACATTTGATTTTGTGCCAATGGGAAACACTGCATCTTTTGTGCATTAGATGGCCCTCTAGAGGCCATCTGACGAAGCGACATCTCACTAAGTGACATCTGACTGACTGACTGACTGAATTTGCCTGGTGATAAGTGAAAAAGAGACGTTTACTGCTGCATTAGGTAAGACGGCTGTTTATTTTAAGTTTGTGTGTGTGTTCAGTTGTATGAATGGAATGTATCTTGAGGTTGATTATAACTTTTTCATGCGCTGTCTACTGGCAAGTGGTCCATGTTCCCACCACGCAATTAGGCTACTTTGCAGCGTACAGTATTGAATTATGCAAGCCTGGGTTTGGATGTATTCGTTGGTTGCTGTCTCCTTTTTAATTTGGGGTGTATGATCTGTTGGCTACAAGTGAATGAATGAATGAATATTTATTTGTCCGTTAGGAAATTTGTTCTGTACAATCATCGGTGGCAAACGACAAACAAAAAGAAAAGAAACATCATCACAAGACAAACAGGACATCACATTAATGTCATAACAGGACACAAAACATACAATGGAAATGGGGGGGGTGGATAGGGAACAGTGGGGAACAGTGATCAGAGTCCGTTGTTGATTAGTCCTATGGATGTGGGGATGAATGTTTTATTTGTTCTTGTTGTCCTGTGGATTGGGGTCTGAAACCTGCGTCCTGATGGGAGTAGTTCATATTGGCTTTTGAGTGGATGAGTAGTGTCTTCTATGATCCGGTTTGCCTTGTGTATTGCCCGTGATTTGAACAGTGATGTAATGTCCCGGCATTTGATTCTGCAGATTTTGCTTGAGATATTAATGATTTTTGTTATCTTGTTTTTATTGACGAGTGTTAAAGACTTGAACCAGGCGAGGAATCCAAAGGTGAGAATGTTTTCCATGAAGGTTTGGTAAAAGAGGTTGAATGTGGAACTGATGACATTGAATTTGTGTAGGTTTCGTAGAAGGTGTAGTCTTTGTTGTCCTCTGCTGTATATGGTCTGTGTGTTGATATTCCAGGTGAGCTTTGAGTCGATGATGGTTCCAAGGTAACGGTAGCTGTCAACGGTGTGGATGTCGTGGTTGTCAATTTGGAGCGGGTCCAGTATGCTCCTTCTGCTCCTGAAGTCAATTATCATTTCCTTTGTTTTTTTGGTATTGAGTATGAGATGGTTGGTTTTGCTCCAGGCAGTGAATAGTTTTATTTTGTTCATGTAGTTAGTCATGAAGTAGGTCTTGGTTGGTTATGAGCCATACTATAGCTGTGTCATCTGCAAATTTTATGTTATGGCAATTTGGGAAATTACTTCTGTATTGGTTGGTGTATAGGGTAAATAGTACTGGGGATAGTAGTGATAGGGGGAGAGTGGGTGGTGTTAACTTTGACCGTCTGGATGTGCCCAGTAAGAAAGCAGTTTACCCAACGGGTGATGTGGATGTTGACCCCTATGGCCATACGTTTCTGTAGCATGAGGTGTGGTTTGACTGTGTTAAATGCTGATGAAAAATCCACAAACATTATACGGGTGAATGTCTTTGGTTGGGTATAGACAGTGTGGAGGAGATAGAGAAGGGCATCCTCAGTGCCACGCCATGCCTTGTACGCAAACTGTAGTGGGTTGAGTTTGGATCTGATGTCCTGTAGCATGAGTGACAGTATTATCCGTTCTAGGCTTTTGATGATTAGTGAGGTCAGAGCGATTGGTCTGTAGTCATTGGCTCAGCTTGGTTTTGGGGTCTTGGGTAGAGGTATTATGGAGGATGTTTTCCATGCAGATGGGATGTGATGCTGATCCAAAGAGATTTGAAATATAGTTCTAAATATAAAGCAGAGTTGGTGTCTGCACTCCTTGAAGACCGAGCCCCCCAGGCCATCTGGCCCGGCTGATTTCCTTGGGTTGATTCTCTTGAAGGACAAGACCACATCACGTTCCGTGACTGGTATGGAGTCACTGAGGCCCAGGTTTTGGCACAGGCTGTTGCACTCAGGTGCATGATTAACCGTGTTGAACCTGCAAAAGAAGTTGTTCAGTTCTTTGGCAAACGCCATGTCGTCCTCGCAGTGAATCTTGGTCCTAGTCCCTTTTTCCCCATGTATCATGGTTGCTACCCCTTGCCATGCCCTGTGCAAGTCTCCATCGCAAAATTTGTTCTCTGTTTTGTTCTTGTATTCCTCTTTACATGTTTGGGTAATCTCTTTAATTTCTTTCTGTGCAACCCTCACACCGACTCTGTTTCCCTCTGCAAAAGCCTTTCTCTTTTGGTACAGAGCTTGTTTGAATTCTCTGGTGACCCAGGGTTTGTCATTTGGGTAGGCTTTCTTGCATTTCTCTGGTATGACACATCTGGTATCTACACAAAAGTGTATATAGTTGGTGACCACATCATTCAGTTCATCCAGGTTTGCACTAGAGTCACAGAAGAGTTGCCATTCAGTGCACTCAAAACGGCCTCTGAGGTCCTCAAGAGTTTTATCAGTCCATGCTTTGTATACTTTCAATTTTGGTTTATTAGCCTTCAGTTTTTGCTTATATGTAAGTACGAGTAAAATGGCATTGTGATCAGACTCTCTCAATGGAGGCTTAGCGTAGGACTTGTAAGCCTCCCTGATGTTACCATAACATAGGTCAAGAGTCTTTTCATTTCTAGTTGGACATGTGACATATTGTTGGAAATGGGGGAGCACTTTTTGCAGTGAGCACCCATTAAAATCCCTGAGAATTAACTTGGGGGCATCAAGTGATATGTTTTCCAGTACACCTATATGATCATGAATAATATCTGATGCTTTGGGGTAGTTTGCCTTAGGGTGGATGTACACTACAGATAAAAAGATTTGGCCAAACTATCTGGGTAGGTAGTAGGGTCTCGTGGACATGGTTAGGGGTTCCACATCTTCTGTGCAGAGGGATTCCCTAATGACGTAGTTTGAGCACCACCTCTCATTGATGTATATGCACACGCCCCCTCCAGCTGATTTACCTGTGGCCTGGCTATCCCGATCTAGTCTGATAGGGCAGCCAAAACCATCAATGTACAGCGTGTCATTTGTTATTGTTTCACGAGTGGCCGGGTTTTTCTTGTGCGGATGAGCTGCCTCAAACCACCTTTCTTACCCCGTTTACGTCTCTTAATGTCCCCTGGGATATCGTCGTAGATTGAGCCGTTTCCAGCCTATTTGCGGAGTAACAGGAGTAGATCTCGGTCATATTGTAGAACTCATTTTCCATTCAGGACGCAGAGACCGATACTCCAGGTGTAGTGTAGGAGCAGTGCGGTGATTGTCAACAGCAGCAGGATTTGGCTAGATCCACATTTCCACAGCATTGTAAAGTCCGTTTTTCGCAGCTTAACTAGTGGTTTTATTAAATCAACAGTTTAGTAGATGATCGCACAGCAAAGAAAACAATTAAACGAGTAACATTTAGATTTGTCAGAGCCCGATGTGCACGCGTCGCCGCAGAGCAGCGCCGCTTAGCTGAAGATCTATTCTGGCATTATGTGTGGTGTGGTGCAGCATAGTTGGGAACTAACAAGGATATAGTCTGTTTTTTTTTCTTTTTTTTTTCTGCTCCCGCAAGAACAAAAGTCAAACTCTGCCTATGATTTTATCTCTGGACATCTACATTGTGCATATAGTTCAGCCACACTACACTGTAAGGCACAGCGCTGTCAAAAGATTATAAATGCAGATTATAAATTCTGACAAATTACATATTTATAGGCTGCAATATCTTCTATCGTAATAGATCTATCGTAATAGTTATTTTCTAACCTAGTAAATCTAGGTAGCTGACAGTATTATTGCCTAGTACATATAGCAGGGCTGTTATAAATAGGTCACAGTATTTTCTTATCAAGTCCTGCTAGGTCCCAGTATTCTTACCCAGTACCAAACCTGGGTCAAACCTGCAAATCATTCTCAGTGCTTGTTTTAACCTGCTTCACTGCAAAAAAATGACAAGCTGTCTAGTGATTTTAAGCTTATTTCATGATTTTTTTTATTTTATTTGGAATACAGGATGGGATTTTCTGCGATTGACTACCCATCATTTAGTCCAGGGAGGTTAAAACAAACACATAATTTGCAAATAGGATTTTGGTCAACTCTATCCCAGCACATTGGTATAGAATCATTTAATTCGTACCTAGTACATGCAGGTAGGCTCCCGCGCTGACCGAGGGCACGCTGCTGCTGCGGAGAACGGCCTCACACTCGTAGTAGCCGGCGTCGCTCACCACAGGGCTGAGGATGGTCAGCCGGCGGTTGTAGTCGCTCAGACCGCTGGTCACCAACACGCCGTTCTTACGCCATGAGATACTCAGCTTGATAAGAGGTCTAAAGGAAGGAGCAGGAATGAAAAATAAGGCACGTGTAGACTGATAGTGTGTGTGTGTGTGGTAAGTACTTTGAAATAACCAAGTTGTCAATATGCCTCTGCGCAATTCTATAGATTTATGGTAATGTGCTTGGTAATTAAAGTGATTCTGATTCTGGTTCTGCAACACTGGTTAAAAAACATACACTTTTCCCACACATTGCAACAAACATCCATCTTAATAAGTAATTTAATCTAGTAATGAATCTTAAAATCTTACTTCTCTTAAAACCATAAGAAAAATCTGCCAATTAGTTGAGATAATTCCAGTTGTTTCCAATGCAAGTAAACATCTTGAATCAAGTTACATTATCTTGGTTATAGTGGAGTGATCTGCCTTGTTCTGCCTTGTTAAGATATTGACCCCAAAAAAATTCAGAAACAAGTGAAACTGTATTGGAAACAAATAGAATTATCTCACCCCATTGGTTTCACTCGTAAGAAAAATAAGACTGAATATGACAATAAAGGAGTTGTTATGATGGAAGATGGTTTTTATGCAGTGCACAATTTATTAATTTTATCTGTGGAGAGGCAGAAACCCTGGGACACCAAAACGTAGGAGGGGATTATCAACTGTTTTCAGCACTTGCAATTAGGGATGGGACGATATATCGAAATTCAATATATTGTAATACAAAAATCTGACACTACGTTATCGTGGGGCAAAAAAATGAATCGATATTAGCCATTTTATTCTGCTGCAGTCATCACAAATGAGATGGTTTCACAACCTCTACATCCAAATTATATTATTGGCACTTTGTAATGACATTGTTAAATTGTTGTTTACATTCTAGCAAGCCAATGCCATCGCTAGAAAGATTTTTGTGTCAGAAAATAAATAAAATTCTGCACAGACTTTGTCATCATTGAACTTTTATTACATCGTATTGTGGCTGCATTGAATGCTGAACCCCATATCGCGTATCGAATTGTATCATGAGATAAGCAGATCATCCCATCCCGACTTGCTATTGTCTAATGTGCTACCAAAATAGACTCAAAACATGAACATCAAGTGAATCCCCAGTGGGTTATCGAATAGCTGCGTGGCGTTGCAGTTCCAGGATGTTTACCTGGCGTTGGCCACACACTCCATGGTGACCTCTGAGGTGCCGGTGACCACGCTGGTGTTCCTGGGAGGGATGATGATGGTGGGGGCAATGGGATCTGCTGGACCTCCCACATCTAGATAGACAGACAGGGAAGTAGCCACACACACACACACACACACACACACGCAAAAGTTAATCAGGGAACAGTGAACTATGCAGTGCACCCGTCAACACCATATGTGCCTTCTACAGAATATATGTGTATCTAATAGAGAGCGGAGGTGGTGAGTCCACTGGGAGATTTAGTGTGGTTTTCTGGACAGCACTGTCCTATACATTTCATTTCCACACACTGCACTCTGTGGGTGCTCGTCGATGTGAAATATTGGAACTGACCTGCTGCACATGCTGCCTCTGAGTTCTGACAGAGAGAAAAGCCTGACAGGACAGGACAGTGCACTTGCTGTGTGTAATAAGATGTGTGCTGGCGAACCAGAAGCAGCGATAGAAAAATCCTGTCCGGCCAACACCAACGCTAAAGGAGACGAGGGGCGAATGAGTCGGTGTGTGTGAATATTCGGATGTGTGAGTCAGTCTGTGTGTGTGTGTTTGTGTAGGTGTGTGCGCGCGTGCGAGTCGTGAGTCTCAGAGACAGGCAGCCCATGGCAGCGAGAGCAGTGTGTGTGCTGCTCGAGATGTGTCATGTCTGTGATAAACTCACACTGATCCGTCAATCCCATCATGCCCTGGGAGTGCGCTCGTGGCCGCGCATGTCAGGCGTAGCTTCAGGGGTTGTCACGGCTCAATCTTACCAATCTGGGGTCATTAGATGCTGTACACAGGCACATGTGCACACACACACACACACGCCTTAAACAAGGCCATGGTCTGATTGGCAGCCACTGGGAAAACACTGCTGTATATCTGACAAATCTATGAATTCTTAAAAATGAGCTGTCATGTACTTACAATAGCACCGGTTTCGACAGTGGAGAGGTAGTGTGAAGCTAAAACAATGTCAGGGACAAAACAGCCTTCCCTATGGTCTTTGCTGAAGTTTGATTCAAGTATTTAAACTTTGTCCCGAGTACGGAAACTACAATGTGAAAATAAAATGCTACACTTCTCCGAGTTCTCCTCTTTTTCCTCCTTATCCTTCCCTCTTTGCCAAGACTTAGGCGGTACAAGTGGAGCCAGGAAAGCTCATGGGAAATGCAGTGTCAGGGGCGTCGCTGCAGGAACAGCTGCTGTGGCATACAGATACCGACAGACACACACATGCGTACACGCACGGATGCATGCGCGCACACTAATACACACATACACACACGGTCCCCTGTGGAGGACGCATAACCCTTGCTATCAGCTATCCCAGCAGCTTGGATATCGCTCTCTGTGTGTGTGTGTGTGTGTGTGTGTGTGTGTATGTGTGAGTGAGTGTGTGGTGCATTTGCGGAACATACATATAAATTCATGGCATGTGTCCCCTAGTCCTGCTGAGCTGAGACCCCCTACCCAGCTCTCTATCTAACCTGAACCAGCCATATGTAACATACAGCCTCTCTCTCCCTCTTCCTTCAAGACAGTGTGTGTGTGTATATATATATGTGTGTGTGTGTTCCAGTGCTGGTTTAATCAACTCAGCCATTGTTCTCCATATGTGCCGCAGGCTACGTCTGCTCCCTCGTATTGTCAACTGTAATATCTTACCCAGTACCTGAGTGCTTCTCATTCTCTTCCACACCGAACTCCATTCTACCATGTCATAATATTGTCTCCGTTAGGTTTGCTCTTCTAATTCACTCTGCTGAGCTGCAGCCCATGGAACTGGTTTGATTTATAATGCGTAATACCTTTGTCTTGGGTTTTCATTGTGGGAGCTAAGGATGCTGGTGTGTCAATACTGAGAACTACTTGGCAGTAGCGCAGTCTGTGTGTCCCTCTCACTCTCTCTTGCTCTCCCTCTGTGCATGCATGTGTGTGTGTGCGTGTTTGTTTGTGACTACGGCTACGGGTACACTTGTCATTTCAATGCAATTTTTGAAATTTGAATGCAAAGACTGGATGTTATGTGATCACATTGCTGCAAGTCCACACTCGCCTTGCAAATGCCTGCTATGCCTTGCCTTTGCCTGTATTTATTTAATGTTTCTGCATTTACTTTTTCCTGCTCTGTCTCTCCGTGTTCGCTCTCATGTAGAGATAGATGGGTTGTGACTGTGCTGAATTCCAGTCGCAATACAAGGCTAACCAGTTTTGCAGATCCAAAAGCAATGTGACCAACATCTATTTGTATTTGTATGCATCCAGACCTGTCAATTAATTTGTCCTAGCATAGCCAGATGATAAAATCATAGTCAGACAACATAGCCTCATATGGTATGTGTGGGTGCTTCCGCTACTCACTCTCCACAGACAAGGTGATGGGCTGGCTGGTCTTGTTCTCTCCGTTCTTGTCATTTACCGCCTGGACATAGTAGCGCCCAGCGTCTGGTGCCACCGTAGACAGGATGACCAGCGTGTTGTCCAGGGTGATGGCACTGCGGAGGGCACAACCAGAGAAGCAAGTTAGTGTTTGTTTAAGGAATTTCTGAGATAGTAGAAACTGAAGCGAGGTCAGACGGATGGGTGTGAAGAATCCAGTGAAAGGAATTTAAAAAAAACCCCCAAAAAGATACAGCTAAGAATGTAAGAAAATGGCGTGTGCCTTAGCCTGCTGTGCCACCAGGATGTCCCATAGCACAATATTCCTTGAACTGAACAGACAAGAAAGTCATTGCTGCCTTCTTTCAAGATCAAGGAGTTCCAAGAAAGCCTCAGAGAAAACGTGATGATAACGGATTTTCAGCCAAAGATTGCGTGGGACTGACTAATTAGAGCTAATATGTTTGAAGTCTGGTTGCCTGTCCGCACTTCACTTGAACTCACCGCTGCAAAGGGCATTAAACATTTTAACGTTTTAATTATACCGCTCAAGCAGCATTAGGTATATTGATTTACAATGTGTAAACAATGTGTTAGTGCTGACTGTGCAAGGTAGAAATATTGACAACCTCCCCTGTTCATACTTCTCCTTATGGGCTACTCTGAAATATGATAGCCCTGCATAATAACCCCAAGCTTTTAATTGGCTATTTGTACCCCTCCGCTTCCTGTGGCCTGTAACTCTCTGATGTATTTTGGCAGGAAACCATTTTTGGCAATAAACGATAATGTATTCCAAGTTGCCTGCTGAAATGATGCTTGAATAAATAAGCTATGATCCATTTTTCAGCAGGTGTTCCTCAGGGGCTAATACCCGGTGTCCTGTTGTCTCTATTAAGTCCTCCCATGGACCCTCCCCTCGTCAATGTGCCAACCGGTGAGGCGAAAACCCCCAAAGCCCTCTGCCCTCCTCTCTCCTCCCCCATGTCACAGCCCTCTGACCGTGTTTACAATCGATGTTTTCTTATTATCAGCGCCTGTTCGACAATCTGGAGGTAGATAGCCTGTTCCGACTGGGCGCCTTCCTTCCTCCACATCTCTTTCTGTCCCTCTGTTCGGCCCTATCCCTCCATCAACCGTTCCCTCCTGCTTCCTCTATCTCTTCTACCCCCCTCCCACTCCTCCCAGATACTGAATGCTGATGTGGTCATCATGCGGAAGTGGTGTTTGGTATTCTGCCTTGAAAGATGCACGGCTACCGACGGACTGTGCGAAAACACAGCTGTGGAGAGGAAATGTCCCCACACACAAACACGCACACATACACGCAAACACACACATAATTCATATATGAGAACAGTTTATTCATACATTAAGGATATGTGCACATTTTTGCATTTGTCACACACTCAAGTGCACATTGCTCGGCAAACAATGTGCACCCCCCCAATTCTCTGTGACATTTTTATGCTCCTCTTTTTCACTTTTTCTTCTAAGATCCCAGAACTACTGGCCGTGCTAAATCTGGAATAACGGTGATCCTAGTAATCAATAACAAACAAAAAAAGTTTGATCCTCAGCAAGACTACTTCACAATCTGTGTCCGAAGTTCTGTGTTGTTGTGAATAATGATGGGTTCCTGTTAAGCACCGCGGCTGGGTCATGCCGACAAACCCCTGCGGCGTGTGCGTCAGCCCTATGTACCTGCTACACTGCTGATGACCACCTCTCCTTCCTCTCTTCCTCCACTCTACCACGCTCCACACCTCCATTCACACATCCCTCCATCCTGACCTGCTTCTCAGTCAGTAGGGGATCTAAGTACCTGCTGGGCCCTATCAAGGGAGCCAGGCAGCTAATGAGAAATGGAAGGAGAAAAAATACGCGCAGGATATAAATGGGGGAAGCAAGAAAAATACACACGAGCACATAAAGCAAACACACATCGGTGTGCACATGCACGCACGCTGACAAGAGCTATAGCTGCTCAAACTCCCATTACATCTCCACAACACTGAGGGCTGCAAGGGCAGCACCTAGGATAGAGGGAGAGCATTTGAGACAGCACAGCCACTGATATGCTGTGTACAGCTACCTGTGCTGTAAGCATTTACAGTATGATGACTTAGGAGATCCATCTCTGGACTGATTGATTTTCAAATATCTCTGAGCGGACCCGGGCTCTGGGCTCATTTGGGATTCCCAGTGCATGCTGAGACTGAAAACAGTCTTCCTGAAGGGGCTGGCAGGCCTCAATGGCTGCGGCTTATGATCTGCGGTAAATATTTAATGCTAGCTCGCTGGCGCGGTGACATCCTGGACGCCCGGCCATGAATTATGGATCCCCTCAGGGACATGGGCAGAACGGAAGTGTCCGCAGCACTAAATGAATCCCAGGTGATTTCCCGGGACCTTTCTAAAACGGGGACACGACTCGGGGCTTAACTTCTTTAGCTGTCGCTGGAGAAACTGTTGGGGATGAATATATAGTGCTACTAAGTTATAGGAGGCAGAGCTCTATAATGACCGACCATACAGAGACTATATCCTCCCTGGGATACTGCCATGCACTGTATTATCTCTCCACTATCTGACAAGCATTTACTCTTTCTCATTTCTTTTTCAATATTCCGCCATCATCTACCACATACAACGACAAGTCTTGATTTCATCCATGTTGGTGACAGCGCAGGGCTTTTTTCCGCTGCTTGTTGATTCTAATGTGCTCCCCCGCTGCGTGTTCTCCCTCCCAAGCTTGTAATCAAGGCTGGTGCAGTGGGGGGCCATCCGAAACATTTACATGGCACGTCCAGCAGATCCCGCTTTTCCCTCCCACTCACCACACACGCTTGGCCCGAGGGATCAAAGACCATATGATGCGGGCAGAAATTAAAATTAGGCTAATTATCCTGAATGGTTTTCCACATCTGTATACCAAGGGACAGTGCCGGGGGGGGGTGCCCAGAACCAGGTTAAGAGAGGTAAAGACATGGGCCTGTTCTTGGTCTGCCTCCTGATGTGATTTGTGGCAAAGTTTTTCTTGTTTTAGTATTTTCCTTCTTTTTATCCGTTTCATCATTCTCTTTCTGATTGCATTTCGGTCCGTCTCTCTGTCAGCCTGTCCCCGTCTCTCGGTGGTGCTGTGAGCAGCTGTCAGAGGCTCGCTGGTAAAGATGGCTTAGCACGTATCCGGCATGGTGCGGGGATTTATCAAGCCACAGAGCTGAGAAATTAGGACAAATCAGATATGTGTGAACATGCCTCTATCTCCGTCTGTTTTTTGTTTATTCCTCCTTCATCTTTTAAAGCTCTCTCTTTTGATTCCGGCCCAACTTTCTTCCCATTATTATTCTCTAGAAAGAGCTGCGGTCCACAAGAGAGCCTGGCAGACTGGACGGCTGCTCGGGAACATCGCGGCTTCCCATGCAGCTTTGCATGCCGACTCAGACCCCAGCTTTGCTGTCGGCAAGACGCGACACCAGCTTCATATGCAATTACTTTCTTGTGGAGCTATTTATTTATACGTTCAGCGCCAAGGGGGGAGGTTTCAATGACTGCCAGTGTGATAATGATTCTCCAGCACTTTAATCAATAATGATGAGGAGGATGTATGTTAGAGTGAAATAGAGAAGTGAAAGATAAAATGCCTCATTTCTGCTTCCAAGATGTGCTTATGTATACAGAAAGTGTATGAAAACATCTATCAATAAACAATATCAATTTTTGTTGTTGTTGAATTAAGATTGGATTATAGAACTGTCTACTCTGTACGTGGGGAGATAATAGTAACCTCTGATTAGAATAAATCCCCTCATACATTCTCAAATTGGGATAATTTCTAATTAATTAAAAAATTGTGAAATAGTTCCCAATTTTATATGGGACCCCCTGGAATCCCCAGGAAGAACCGCTGGTCCCTGGACCCCTTTTGATGAACCACTAGTTTAAGAACACGGATGTCTTTGTATCAAGTTCAACCGCCGACTTTGTCTGTCATGGTGCGTATCACATCGTATTAATCCAGTGCTGACACAGTGTGACAGAGCCGAGCCTGTTCTGACACATACACACACACACACTGGGGAGTGTTGTGGCATCTGTCGTGGTGGTCCCTCTCCGCTGGGCCGTGAGGGGCCTAACCTCGGTCCGCAGCCTCAGACCTCCATTACACGCAGACAAATGGCCCTGGTCGGCTGTCGGTCTCCCCCAGGAGAGAGAGAGGTCGGCGGGATCAAGCGGCTCACATGGCTGGCTGGGGCATGACTCAAACCACAGCCAGCAGACGGAGGGTGAGAGAGAGAGAGAGAGAGAGAGAGAGAGAGAGAGAGAGAAAAGAGAGAAAGGCAGAAAGAGAGGAAGGAATCATGCAAAAAATAGAAAGAGAGAGAGAATAAGCAGCAGGCTGTATGCCCCACTGCTCGATAGACCTGTGATGAAAAAGCCACAGCTCCTGGGGATGGAGAGATGGAAGAGTGGGGGGGGGGGGGAGGAGGGGGAGGAGGAGAGGAGGTGAGGGAGTGTTGCTCATGAAAACAGCCACTTGTTTTCTCACCGGGGGCATGAACTAGAGATTTGTGGCTCACTGCTCGGTTTCTGTTTCCCTGTCGCTTGCGGTTGGTTTAGTGTTCAGAAAACCAACCTCAAAAAACAAAAAAACAAAAAAAACTCTGCATGTGCTGTATGTGTCTCGATTGCCCCTAAAAAACAGATACTGCCCTCTAAATCAACTATGCAAAGACCATTAAAAATCAGCCTTGATCTGCCCAGTAAACATTGTATTCATAACAACAACAACCATAACCAGCCATCCATTAATCCATCCACCCACTCATCTATTCATCCATCAATCCACACACTTATCCATCCATCCATCCATCCATCCATCCATCCACATTCATTCAGCCATCTGCATAACAACCTGTCTTTCTATCCATTCATCCATTCATAAACATTTGTAAGCTCCTCACAAATGTTGGTGCTGCCTCTCCTTGAAATCCCCTTCCTGCTGACCTGCAGGTTGCTGGGTTCACAGCTAATACTGGGCAGGCGATAGGCAAATGAAGAGGAAGGGGCCTGGCTATTCACTGGGCTCGGTGACTAATGGGGAATCCATAGCAGACTGACAGGGCCCGAGCGTCACAGGCGGGGGCCATTAATTGATCAGTAGCTACAGCAGATTACTCGGGGTAATTGCGATGTGTGTGTCAGGGATGTCCTCCCGCTGACTTCCCCAAGTCAGGCCTTGTGTTCTGTCTTACAACGGACACCTCTACAAGGTTGTTTGCAGTGTAATGCAGATAAATCCATGCACAAATGTCAATGGGAAAAGAGAAGTTTCCGGAAGAGAAACCCAGGTGGTGGGGAAAAAAACAGTTATTGTCAGAGGTGAAATAGTGAGAGGACGCGATCCTCCGTCCTGCCCAGCACCCGACTCACCTTCCAGCCGGCAGCCCTACAATTCCTGGCAAATGTGTTTACCGAAGGAGCCTCTGATTATACACCACATTAAGTCTCCAAAATAACACAACAAATCACGCCGGCCGAATGGAAAAGGCCCTTTCAATTGCATTCCCATTCAATAAAGGAAGAATAATGACTATTAGGGCTAAATAAGTGCTTTTTCTCCTCGCACCCAGCTCTACACCACTGCATAACAAAGAGGTTAGGACCCAGGCTGAACCAATCCATTGCAGAGCAGCTAGACCGAAGACACCACATCTATCAAGACATTGCCAGTCAACTGTCAAAAAGTGATTTGGAGATGCAGTGTGGAATTAGAATTTCCAGCTTGAAATAAAAATGGATGAAAATTTCAGCTTGGAGGTGCAACAAGGTTACAGCTGAGTTCTTGAATCTAGGCTAACGTCTCAAAGAAGACCAGAATAGTACAATAAAAGACTTTCAGAGAGAACAACTACAAAAAAATTAATCCTTCAGACTTTTTTTTTGACAAGGGTGTTTTAACTGAGAGAGAGCACAGGAGTCTTTGCTCATGCCAAGAACAACAGCTGCAAAGGCAACATGGCAAAGAACGCACAGTCACAGGGCCACACTGAGAGATTGCTCTGTTATGGGGAAACTGGAGACAGGGGAGCCAAAATGGAGAATTCACAGAGCCTATAGATCTCTTTACGCACCCAGGAGGGCCAGAGCGGCTCAAAAAAGTCCTTGGAATCCACCAGTGTCTCCGTGGAGTGATTTCCAGTCTGCTGCCCTCTCTTTGCTGTAGGGAAACTCAGACAGCAAGAACACCCGCTGGTACCCCATGTGACACAGTTTTAAGAAGCAACTCCCGGCGACCCGACCCAAGCTGCCTGCACAGCTGATCGCGACGAGAATGTCATCACAATGTGAGGAGTAACGCACCAGAAGTATAGGAGCCTGCAGAGGAAGCGGCATACACACAACAGTCATTTTTATTAGCTGTTAGATTGGTTGGAGGTGATTACCGCAGTTATTCTGGGTCTAGGTGTTTTTTTTTCCCTCTCCTCTATGGCTGAGGTGTGATTAAGCAGAGCACAGAGAGAAGCAGCGAGAGGGAACCCTGGAGAGCCTGCAAATTACAGTTATGACACCTCAGGAGGGATGGAGGGAGCGGGAGAGAGAGAGAGAAAGAGAGAGAGAGAGAGAGAGAGAGAGAGAGAGAGAGAGAGAGAAGAGACAGAGAGGAGGAGAAAGAGGGGGGGTAAAAGCACCCATTGGAAAAGTAATGGAGATATTGTGAATGGAAGAGGAAATAGTGACCATGGCTGCAGTCCACCGCATTATCCGCATGTCTTTCCCTTCCTTCATTGCTATTCCCTATTGGGGCCTGCTTGGCCCCAATAAGCCCGACTATTGTGAGGATGAAATGGTGTGCCGCACTGTATGTACACCTGACTCCCATAGACCTTGCGCTAGGCATAGAATGCTATTGCAACAATGTTTAGGGAAACCATGCAGCTGACAGCCTTCATCAAGGTTACCAATGTTGGTTTGGTGCAGAACTCTGTCTTTCCCTCTCTCTTGCTCTCCGCAGTAGTGAGACTTTGATGCCTCTACAGAGCCGATGCCAGTGGCACAAATCAAATTCAATTAAATGATTTTCAATAAAAAAAGAACGGCTGTTATCAACGGTGCTCATTTGCACATAGTGACCTTGGTAGTGCGCATGAAATTAGCATGCTCATAGCTAGAGGGCAGGAAGCAAGGACGGAGAAAGAGGGAGAGAGGGAGAGAGGGAGAGCGAGAGAGAAAGGAGAGAGAGAGAGAAACAGAGAGAGACAGAGACAAAGAGATAGACAAAAGAAGAGAGAGAAATTGAGAGACAGAAAGAGCCAGGAAGAAAGACACATACAGAAAGGGAGGAGTTGAATGAGAGAAATGTGGAATTTATAAAGAGTTGAAAGAGTGTCTGAATTTGGAACAGTTGCTGTTCTTTGATGTACTTTGTTTTTTTGCTCTCAAAAAAAAAAAACATCAAAGAATTTGATCAAGTTGATAAAGTCTGGACAGCCACCAAACTTTCCAACTCACCTTCAAAACAGCAATCTCTTAAAATACCAAATAGGTGTTTGCTTCATTTACTCACAGCTCCCCTTGAGGAATGTGAGACGGTTGTTGTTGCGTACGCCGAGCTCTGCAAGTCACTGATGACTGCTGCCTGACTTTGTCCAACAACTTCACTGCTACCCAAAAGCAATCCAGATTTACACAACAAGACGGAACAGACCCAAGTGGCTGGCCTACCCGCGGCCATCCTAGGCCCCTCCGCTTCCCATTCAGTCTAGGCCCTTGTCTCATTGTCATTCTAGGTCAGCGTATGATTACTGATGATGAGTAGCTGATAAGAAAGATTCACTCTAACACAGGGCAAGGTCACCTCCCACTGTGAAAAAATGCAGACATGATGAGATGGGGATAAGTGCCTTCTAACGCGTGCGCGCACACACACACACACACAAATGCCCACACGCACACACAGAAACACATGGATTTGTGCACAAACACAGGCACACAAGCACACACCTATGAACACAAGGTCTAATACAAATGCCTAACACAAAAAGAGAGCCAAAAAACAATCAGAAAACACTGTCACCTTGACTGGAGCTATGTAGCCTAATGGTAGTTATAATATCTATCCTTATTTTGCTTCAGCTCGTAAAAAGCGGTGCCTAACATTTGAAAATTGTGCAAAACAGTAATATTCTTGAGGACCGTTCGATCTGTATTTTTGGAAAATATATAAACTTTAATGTATCATTAAGTTTCATTTTCAATTTTCAATTTTTCTAAGATTGGACACTGAGCATATTGGAACAAAACCCTTCGCTTGGAACCAATCATAGCACTGAAAATGAGCAGTGCTCCTTGCTTGGGCCGCAGAGCGAGTCAGAGAGAGAGAGAGAGAGTGCCTCTCTCCCAATCCACCTCTCCATTTACCCCCTTCCATTTTAAGTGAAGAGAATGGGAAAGCAAAACAAGAATCCCATTTGAGGCTGTCAGCGGCTCGGGGGCTGATGGTGCTGGATGGATGCTGCCGCTGGCTGGCAAACACTGATAGCTGACCTCGGAAACACAGCCTCCATTTGGAGAGAGAGAGAGAGAGAGAGAGAGAGAGAGAAAGAGACATAGATAGATAAAGAGAGAAAGAGGCAGAGTTGAGGTAGAAGGAGCCTTGAGAGGACATCTCAAAGAGAGCATAAGACCCCTCTCAAAATGATGATACAGATCATGCCTCACCATAGCGATGGAGCTTTGGAAGCAATTTCACTTTGCTGTTTTTAGTTTTTCTTTGAAAATAAAAGTGAGAAACAATGGGGCAATTCTATTTCACCAAAACCGTTTTGATCTTGGCCTCTTGATCTGCCAAAGAAATTCAGACCCCATCATCATCAACACTTAATCAAAAAGCAGTGAGATGAATGACAAACGGCAGGTGGGAACAAACACTGTCAAACTAAAGCACTAAAAAGGCTCCCAGGAACAAACGCAACACAAAGCGTAGGAAAATAATTCACAGGAACACACAAACACAAATACAAAGTGAAGCACAGAAACTCGACAAGAACACAAAAGGCCAAAAAGGACTTACATGCGGCTGCTGGGTGGGATCTTGCGTCCGTCTCTGAACCAGGTGACCTGGGGCTGGGGGAAGCTGCGGATGCGCGGCGCCGGGACTACGGCACCCTCCCCCTGTGACACCGACTGGGTGCGTTCGCCCTCCTCGAAACTGCCCATAACTACAGGAAGACGGGGGGGTGGGGGGAGAACAAAACAGAAGTCACAAAAAGTAAGAAAGTAAGAAGTAAGAAAAGGAAAGGGAATGTTAAGTCAGAGGTGCAATTCTCCTTTCTCTCTCGAATTTGACTTTTTGTACCCGCAGAACTTCCGCCATCTGCTTTCTGTGCTGAAGTGTTATATGGAGCCACTTTGATGGACAGCGCACAGCAGTTGCCATGGTTTCCAGTACAGTGAGAAAGGCTGGAAATAAGATGTAATGACTCACTGAGGGACACAGAGGGGACGCTGGATTGACTCATATTCATATTCCATATTCTCCTGTGTGTATGCACCGATGGCAATCAATCTTCATCACATCCCATTCTAAATGTGTGTGGAAGTCAATATAGTACATGACCAGTATTGTCACTATTCTATTATCTTCTAATATGTTCCATCCATTCCAATGGCCCAGTATTTGTATTCTATGCTCTGTCTAATTGCAAGTGAGTTCTATGGGAAGTTAAGGAACTATTCAGGATTTCCCGTCAGTCAGGTCTTGCTTTGATTGTTGCTTCGATCTTGGCTGTGGCAATTCTCTGATGCAATCATATTGGCTGATGCTGACAGTCGACTTTTATAGGAGAACTGTAACAAGCATAGTTTGCCTTTTGTCGTTTGCCTCCAAGGTTGTTTGAGAGAAACACAGTGCAGGTTCTGAGCAAGTCACAGTTGAGTGCCTAAAGCTCGGCGCTTTGCTACATGAGAGGCTAGGAGAGTCTCACATAAGTCATCATTCCATCATCTATCTGCCTCGTCAAGTCAAGGTGAACAATCAAAGGAAACTCTACTAAAATCACTTGAATATTACATCAAACACTCAATTAAGTCATAACACACTTTAGAAATAATAACATCTTTGAAACACGCAGGAATCCGGGGTTTGGGCTTTGAACTAGGGATGTTGGAGTGGCTGTGCATCCCGATAGTGGTCGATGGCAATCTTATTTCTCTCGCTCTCTTTCAAAGAGAATAAAAAAGGTAATCTGGCTTTGCGGTGCGGCTGTGGTGCTTAGCTTAAACGAAAAATCGGGGAAGTGTGCAAATCCCCCGACTTTGATCTGCGGTTTCGGCAATGTGATGTCCCCCTCCACTTCTCTAATCTCTAATGCCTCGGCATGTTTCCTTTTCTCAGAGGTGTGTCTCTGCAATCCTAATTGTGCTGCCTCAATGGAATAGCTTGCAAAAAATATCTCTCCATCTCTGTCTCCTTGTCTTCCCTTTTCTCCACCCTCTCTATCTCATCTTCTTCTGCAGGTGTCCTTAATTCTCCATTCACCCCGTCTCACCGTCCATACCCCTTCATCGGCAACTGATGAGGGCGAAGAAGTGAATTATGGAAATGGGAAGAGGTGGAAAGAGAGAGAAATAGAATAACAGTGGGGTGGAAGCCAAAATGTAAATAGAAAGCGGTGGTGGGCAGACAACAGAAAAAGTCAAGAGACAGGGAGACGGGGGGAAAAGCAGAACAAAGAGAAACAAAGCATTGGGAGCAACAGAGAGTCAGCTTGGTGGAGGAGAGAGGAGTTGCAGAAGGAGGCAGTAGGCTACAGTGACACTGTGTTTGTGCAACACTAAAGAAGTAGACCGGTGGGAGTGTTAGGCCCTCTCTTGCCCCCCTCCCATCCCTCTCTCTCTCTCTCTCTCTCACGCCTGGTTGACTGCATTGTTCAGTCAGGTACAGCGGCATGTCACATCCACTCACATGTCCCTGGAACAAGGGGAAGCCAATGAACCTGCCATACCCAGGGAGGGCAGGCGAAGGGGTGGGGGGGTGGGGGTGGGGTGGGGCGTGGTGGATTTAGCGTGACACCACTCCAGACACCTCGGCGGCGTGTCCGTAATCGCTCGTTAACAAGACGAGGGAGCTGCGGCGGCCCGGGCCCGCGCTGAAAATTTACGGAAAGCGCCGTGCATCTGAGCCCCCCGTTTTTTTTGCCAGGGAACAACAGATGTTGTTGACAAAAGAGAGAGAATGAAATAAGCGGCGGTCATATTGAAATGAAGTAAAGTTAAAAACAACCACGGCAAGACAATCAATCTAATGAGAATGCTGAGTGGAACAGCTGTCCGGGTAGATAGCGCCCCGAATGAGATGCAGGTAGATCTTTCACCCTGCCAGCATCTGTCCCTCCCTAGTCAGTCCTTGATACAAAGGCACCAAACAGAGCGTGGGCACACTGTTTACTCTGCAGGCAGTCACACACACACACACACACGCACAATACACACATTCTTGCTCTCTCTCTCCCTCTCTATTGATCTACAGTATCTCTCTATGAATAGTCCCCTAATTATTTTTTCACATCAGCCTAAGTGAGATAGCCTATGTATTTATGTACGTAGATAGATGTGTGTATGTACACTACCAGTCAAATGTTTGGACATATGCATTTTTCTGTATTTTTACTACTTTCCACATTTTAGAATAATAGTAAAGACATCAAAACTATGATGACACTACAATGTTAAACAAATCAAAACTATCTTATGTTTTAGATGCTTTGAAGTAGACATCCTTTGCCTTGATGGAAAGGCAAAGGCTTTGGAAAGAAATTCATACATACGCATCAACTTCACTATTTATATTTGAAACAAATTTCAAGCATTTAAGCATAAGCCTTTAGATCAAAATGCCTTTAAGATAATGAAAAACATAGTACATTCAATCAGGTGTGTCCAAACTTTTGACGTCTATTCATCTGTCCATCTGTCTATCTTTCCACTCATCCATCTAGCCATCCATCCATGTGCTTCACCCCCTCCACATGTAACCACTGACAGTGAAGCAGTGCTACTGTACTTACAGGCCACCTGTACTTCTGTCCTCCTCTGCAGCAAGGCTCCCACCCGGTTCCTGACAATGCAGCGGTAGAAGCCAGCATGGGAGCGGTCCAGGGAGGGGATCAGGTACCTGCAATATGCACACAAACACACACACACACACACACACACATCAGATAAGATCAGCTGCCACTGCAGTGTCAACTGCTGAGGATTTTTCTAAAGTGAAATAAACCAGTAAACTAATTAAGCCATAAGTAGAACTAAAACAGGGTATTTATGTAAGTGTATACACATAGACACTTGCAAAAATGTAAGCACACACGCTGGAAAGTCACATATGCACATAGGCACATATGCTTGCACACACAGTTAAACACACACACACACACACACACATACACACACACACACAGACCAGAGGAACATCACATACTTCACAATCACCAGTTAAGAACATCTAATAGAGGAGCAAGGGCAGAGAGGACATCAGAGCTTAGCCGTTGTTTATTCCAATGATAATGATTCTCGAGAGGCTAACCGGCTCTCAGAGAGGAGCTTTAACTCCCTCAAGACACACACACACACACACACACACACACACACGCACATTCATAAATAACAAACACCTGTATCAGAATACCCTGTGTGCTTGTACATATTTGTACACACAACACACACACACACTCGCCTGGTACTATGGGTGAAATGGTATGTCTCCAGCAGTTGACACTCTCCCCATGACCTTGACTTCAGCATCCAGCTGTATAGCTGCAGTATTGCCTCCTCACCATGTGGGGGCAGCGTAACATACACTTTGCACAGATGCTGTGTGTCATGAACTGTATGTAGACTAGCCTGTGGTTGGCTGTGGTAATCCGAGTGATGCCAAAATAATAAGTGGTACTAACTCAGCTTCTTCAGTTCAGAAATAGAAAGAAGCAAAACGAGGTGGCTCTCATTTCAGGTTTGGAACACTGCCAGTTCTTTTTCTTTTCTCTTTTGATGTTGGAGATATTTCTGAGGGTAAAAAGCATTGTGGCTATGTGTGTGTGTCTGGGTGTGTGTGTGTGTGTGCGTGTGGCTGTGTGCATTTATGTACCCACACTGTCCCCACGTGCCCCCCTCCCATAACAGCTTGTAGATTCTAGCTGGATAGCATCACTATTGGACTAACATCCAGTCTATTGGCTTCTTAAAGGGAGAGACTGCTGTAGATACTCATCAGTGATCAATGTTTTTTGTGTGTGTGTTTGTGTGTGTGTGTGTGTGCGTGCGCGCACATGTCCACAAGTGCATGTGTGTTTCCCATATCTGCAATACACCAGGGCATAGTGAGAGATAACCTCAGTAGCACTTGGATAAAGTCTGGCTTTTGCCTACTTTGAATCAAAAAGTAAGTAATTTCAGGGATTTGGAATGGTGTGAAAATAAGAGAGGCAGCCTGATGTGCTTCAAATTGGGATCAAACCAGGCTGCTCAGTAGGCCAGCCATCATCTCTAAAAACTTCTAAACAGCTCTCCAATAACTATTAGATGATTACACGATGGGAGATACATGAGGCGGGAAATTTCGACGGTGGCTCCACATAAAGTCTCTCATGACATATAGATGACAGTACAATATGCAGAAGTTGTTAATTACAGCTAACTTTATATGTTTCACATCCCAACATATTGTGCGCTCAAGAGTGCTTAGCACACTGCCTAACAGGCTGTCTGATGAGTGTAACCTTCAGCGATGGTCTGTTGGTTTCTATAGTAACCACATGCAATTTATTTGAAAAGTTCTTTTGATTTAACATTTTCACGAAAAAAAAATTTTTACTCTTGGGATGATCACATGTACACAAAAAACGAAGTCAAAGAGAAGAAATTCAGAAGTTCAGAGGTGTCAACAAGCTGCTTGAAGGAAATTTAGTAAGGCTGTTGTCCTATTTAAAAACTGTATGCCTGCCAAGAAGAGAGAGATATTGCAAATCTTTGTAAATCACAATTTATAATCAAAGCTACTCCTTATGACCCCTGTGTGTTGTCCCCAGCCTGTTCACTCATGTAACATGTCTAATTTTTATTTATGTTTACAAGCTTTGGCTTAAGCATACCGACCAAACGCCTTGTTCAATGAGACACACAGGTCCGGTAAAGCAAGGCAGCGAAGGCAAGAGAGAGAATACGAGAGAATGGAGGGAGATAGTTGAATGCTCTGTTTCGATCTGGGTGCTTTAAAAAGCTATTGACCTCAGATGGCAATCAATAGACACAATAGACTGGGAGAAGGTAAAGAGATCCGCTCAGACAGGGGGAAGAAAATGAGAGGAAAAAGGAAAGAGATATGAAGGGGCGAGACAAGCGAGAAGGCTCGGAAAAAGACAAGGAGATGGGCACAGCATCTGGTGGGGGAGAGAAAGGGCTTCCTCTCTAATCGAAGAAGGGAGAAAGACAGAGAGAGAGAGAGAGAGAGAGAGACAGAGAGAGAGAGAGAGAGAGAGAGACAGAGCTTGACCTTTCAGTCGCTGCTTTGGCCACAATCTCAATCTCTAAATTCTTCCTTTCGGGTGGTATCATCATCATTGTCGTCGTCATCCTCCTCGACATTATCATTAACCTCTTTAGTGTGTAAGTGAATGGCACCATCCACCTCAAGACAATGGCTGCAACTATAACCATCACCACTCTAAATACAGAAGCGGTCAGCCATTGATCACATTAATAAGGGCAGGACAGGGAGGCAAGAACCAACTTTGATTGACAGGAGGTGGACGTATATGGTGCTGCCAAATGGGCGGGTCTGTAGAAGGCTGTTATTAGCCGTACCAAAAAATGATGAGGTATCAAACCTCATTAGCAGCAGGGTCGGTTGGGGGGGCATCACGGACCCAGTGGACTAAATGAGTTTTAGCGCAAAGTCTATTAAGGTTTAATCAACTAATCAGGAGGCTCTATCAATGATGTGTGACTCCTTTCCTGCATTCCATCAACTAAATTAACACATGTATGTGTGTATGCATGTATAGACAGACAGGATATGAGGGGAATGGGAATGTGTGAAGAAGGGGAGTGAAAAAAAGGAGGAGGAGGCGCAGCAGAAGTGGAAATGTTAGTCACATCAGAGTTAGGGTGGGGAAGGTATATTTTTCATAGAAGTGTTAATTGCCCATTCATATAGCCGATAGAACTGAGCAGGGGAGAGAAAAAGAGAGACAGAGAGAGAGAGAGAGAGAGCGAGAGAGAGAGAGAGAGAGAGAGAGAAGGAAGGAAGCAGAGAGTGAGAGAAATAGCTGACAGGTGGTGCCGCTGCTCCAAGTTTAACCTTGCAGAGGCCAGTGGAGAATTCACCCCTCGCTCTAGAGCAGAACCTTCAGGGTGACTTTAGAGAGTATCTATCGCCTCTCTCTCCCTCTCTCTCTCCCTCTCTCTCTCTCCGTTCGAACTCTCCCTCTGTCCCTTATATAATGAATACAATTAACCTTTGCGGAGCTGGTCGTGCTGGCAGCAGGTTGGGGGAGTCAGCGGGGGCTCGCCATGTTGGACAGAGATTGATTGATGTTCCTGTGGACAGCGCACTCTGTCAGGTCCCCTTTAATTAGCCCCACTCAGGAGAAAAGGATTGGATGGAGGGAGTGACAAAGAGACGGCAGAAGAAAGAGGGAAGGAGGAGGGGGGGGGATATAAAGCGGGACAGAGACGGAGGAAGGGAGACAGGGAAGGGAAGGACGGCTGTGGTGATGGAGGAATGGAAAGATGGAGGGATAGAGGAAGGGTGAGACTGAGGGAGGCAGGGATGAAGGGCAACATCGTAATCCATGGCTGGAGATGATTGAGGTGCACTTTATAGGGAGTGTTCCCATGGCAACTTTATACCTGCGGCCAGTGTAAGCTCCGGCAACACTTCACTTGAATTGTTGGTTATACGCCATTATAAGTTATGGGTCAACTGGAGACGGTGTTTCTGAATGCAGCTCCTCTTCATACTGGGCTACATATTTTTGAGAGGCTGTTCATTCCAAGTCTGCTCAAACACATACTGACAGGTCTTCTGATCTCTGTAGATGAAGAGTCCTCATTCTGATCCTGTTCTGTCCTCCAGTCTGTGCTTCTCTTAATACCCTCCATGCACAATACATGGCAGGTAATGACGACTTCAACGGCCTTATGCTTCTGGAAATCAATAGTGGATAATACTAGAAGGACAGGCCCAGAAGCACAGGCTCGAAATTGGGATGCTCTATCTTTATCTAAGTATCCACATAATGTACAAGCCTTTTTTGTGTTCGTACCTTGCTAACTTATGCATTTTTGTTCATTTATGTGCTTATATGGCGCATTAAACTTTCCCTTTTTACATTCAAGGTACTTCCTATGTGTTTATTACTTTTTATCTACCCTTCTTAAGGTCATAACAGATGGACAACATTTTTCTCCATATTGTTTTTTGTCCGATTTGCCAATCCTAAACCAATCTAAGACACAAGCACAGATATGGGGTTTCTCCTGTACCCATAATAATAATAATAATAATAATAATCTTTATTTATAGAGCACTTTTCAAAATCCACGTTACAAAGTGCTTCACAAAGGCAGCAAAATAAAACAGACAAGTCATAAAATCATCAGGTTTTAAAATAAAACAAATAAAAACAATTTGGTGTATAAAAAACAATACAGTGTAGGAAAAGATAAGAAAAGAAAAACATTTTTTTAAAGGAAATAAAAGACAATTCAAGGGAAATTAAAACTCAAGTAAAATCAGGAAAGCCTCTCCGATAAAAGTATGTTTTAAGAAGGGACTTAAAGGAGATCACTGACTCAGCCGACCTGATTTCCTCGGTATGCTATGGTATGGCTGGTGTATTGTACTCATTATACAATATCAGCAACCTTTGCTTTTCCTTTGGAATACTGAGCAGGTGTGGGTCTGTTTGTGTCAGAGAGAAGGCTGCAGAAACCAGCACTGAGTGTACCCCTGCCAGCACCCTTTGAATGTAGGTCAGCACTAAATATGTTTGGGAGCCTCACCAGTACGCTTCTATCCTACCCATACCAAACCAAATTGTGGGCAAAGCAGAAAACATACCATACTGTGCTAGTACGGTCACAGTAGGGTGCACTTATGCAGTGGAAAAGAACATAACATACTATACACACAGAGCTAATGGTGTCTTAATGCAAACGGTTGAAGGTTCTGGCTAAGTAATGTGGTCAGATGTCCTTGTGCTTATACGTATATACAAAGGCTTCATAATGCTGTCTGTAGAGCAGCCATTAGACTGGAGACGGAGCAGCATACTCTCACTAAAACTTATTCAGACACGCACACACATACATACACACACACCCGCACAGGTACACACTAAAATGAATGACCTATCCCACTCTCCCTCTCCCTTTCTCTCGCTCTCTTGCTTACACGTTCTGACTCACCCTCGCTCACGCCGCTCGGCAAGAGACAACAAGAAGTGAGTGAGTGCAAGAGGGAGAGAGAAAGGGAAAAAAAAAATCTATTGTGTCTGGGGGCTGTGGAGGAGAATGCCAGGGAGGTAGAAAATGGACGTTTTTAGTTACAGAAGGGAATCCATTAAGGTCATCCAGAGAGAGATGCTGGCTGGCAGTGTTCAAGGCCTGCCAGTGGCTGACATGCTGGGATCCAAGTACACCCTCTCTCTCTCTCACTACTTCTCGTTATCACACTCTTTCTTCACTTGTCTACGACTTACTATATGAAGTGATTTGTTTTTCTGGATGTGCTGCTACTGTTTGCCAGGTCTACCTTGGAAAAGAGATCGTAATTTGATTCAGTTAAATCAATCAGTCAATTAAACACTGTCTCATACATTCACATGCTTATGGGTTGGGGGTTTGATAGCTGTGCGCCTACACAATTACATAATAAGATAATAGCAGATAATGGTAAAAATTTATTCTCTCACATTCTATCCGTTTATGGCATTTTCTCTGGATAATGGTGCATATAATTATATTAGGAGTGAGTTTGTTTGTTTTTTCAAGGATATTGTCCACATTTGGTGGAGTGGTGCTACATGTTTTTTTTTCTGTTTCTCCACAATGCAAAGGCTCTTCACCACCTCGTTGCAGGGACTCTAATAGTGGAAATGAGAGTAGTTGTGTAGGACAACAATATGGGTAAACTAACAAGTGGAACAGATGTTTGTTTACTTTTCGTTGTGAAGGACATCTTGTCCACCTGGGTATGTCTAATACAATGTCTAATGACAAAAGCAGGACAATGGAGTTCTGCTTGGTAAGAACACTTGGGCTATATAACTTAGACATACAAAGTTGTTGAAGCAGGATAAGTGCTTGCACATACTTTCAAGGACAGTTTGGAACCCATTTATTGCGTTACTTTTCAAAATAAAATGGTTTAAAAGTGTTGTGTTGTGTTCATTTGTTAATTTCTAGTTATAAGGTAGACTCACCACTTCACACACACACACACACACACACATATATGTACACACACAGAAACATGCTTCCATGGACCACAGCCTTGCCTCTTGCTCCTCCTTCCTCTCATCTAGTTAGCAAGCCGAGCTTGTCGCCTCTCCCCCCTAGACATGGAATATTATTGGATTGAACTTGTGTTAATTTGTTCAGAGCCACCATGAAATTATATCTGTTAATAAAAAAAAAAAAAAGTATGGCTGCTCAGTGGCGGTTCACATACGATTATTGGCTTAAACCGAGGCAGACAGGATAAGCAAAGGGGAAGGCTGAGAGAGAGACAGAGAGAGAAATGGGAGGAGAAGGTTGCTTTTGAGGAAATATCGCTGCGGTTTAATTTACCACTCTTCCTCTTTTTTTTTTTAAATTCTTTTTCTCTTTTTTTGGTTTAACCAGTACAGTACATTGAGTGGAGGCTACATGGTCTGGCTTGCACTCCTTTATTGATCGCCTTGCAGTCATGTCATGCACTGGCTTGGTACTCGGGGTTTCAAACACTTGGGCGAGCACAGTTTAACATACACTCTCACTCTCTCTCTCTCACACACACACATAAACATACAGTACAACCACTGATACATGCACATGTACAGACAGAATCACAGTCACACAGCAGTTGCAGCAGTTGTTAATCTCATTTACACCCAGGTAAAACCAATCAAGCATTGTGTCAGCTTCATGACGGGTTCATGAGTTCACTGTAAAAATAGGTTTCGTATACAAAACAATTAAACATGTTACCAACATTTCTAAACACAGACATTAGGCACATCACAGACATATGTGACACTCTATTATGCTATTATGCATTGTTATATCCCCTTTCCTACAAGGGGAGTGGAAAATATTTCTGTGGTGACTGCATTACAGAGCAAACTAATGACTAACTGAATGAATTTAATTAGCATTGACGAGTGTTTACATTTCGCAGTGACATGTACTTCTCACTGCGCATTTCTTGTCTCTGTCTGTCAGTCTAAATACAGCATCAACACCAGTGAGAGGTTTACCATTGGCTGGGAACCAGAGCATCAGGCCACGCCCAACCAGCTCAGCCAAGAACTGATTGACAAACAAAATTGACTGTTGGGGTTTGGCTAATAATTAACTCTCTTAATTAACTTTCCCGGTTAACCTGCAGGGTAAGGGCTGGTGGAGCGCCAGGTAGTCACCCCTGAGATTTTGGTCATGTGATAGGAGGCTGTGGTGCTATACTGTGTATTTATAGCCCAATGGATCTAAAGCATTGTGGGAGGGATAATTCACTGGCTGATGAGTTCAAAAATCCTTAATTGTATTGGATATTATCTTCGATCTTAATTAAGTTGAATTTTAATTTGGAGATAAATCTTTTAAATGATTATTTGGGAACAAAAAAAGCAGGATACCAGTCAAAATTGTGTATACGTGTGTGTGTGTGTGTGTGTGTGTGTGGCTGGCACTGGGATCCACAGTGATGTTGCTGGTATTTGACAGCGATCAATGCTGAGCCTATTCTCTCCTAGTGTGGCACTCTCCACTGCACTGCCCACAGCAGATCACTAAAACTCTCTCACCTTCTAGCGCTCTCGCTCTCACTCTCTCTCACACCCACACCCACACCTACACGTTGAATAGTAATGCCCGAGCACACACACACACACACACACACACTGGTATTGATCGGTTGCCAGAGGACACAAGGTCAAGTCGCATGGTGTCAATATTTAAAGCAGCACTCAGCACCGAGGACCTTTACCATAACCTCATTAATATGGGGATCTGCTCTCTCAAATACACTCCTGCCATAGACAGAGGACAACCTGAGGAATGGGGGGAGGGGCTGCATTCCCACCCACCCACCCACCCACACTCACACACACACCCACACACACACACACACACACACACATACATACAAAGACACGCTCAAATACAAGAGATGCAAAATTCAGACTTGCACATCTGAGTCACACACATACACTACCAGTCAAAAGTTTGGACTAGGGCTGGGCAATATATCGATATTATATCGATATCGGGATATGAGACTAGATATCGTCTTAGACTTTGGATATCGTAATATCGTGATATGGCATAAGTGTTGTCTTTTCCTGGTTTTCAAGGCTGCATTACAGTAAAGTGATGTAATTTTCTGAACTTACCAGACTGTTCTAAAACAGGGAAGGAAACCCTGTCTTTGCATTTTATTTTGATCACAGTCTTGTTTTAATAAAAGTGCTTGTGACATCTCACATGTGGCTTTGACTTACAACTGAACATTTAGCCCAGAATATACTGAGATATATATCATGTACCGCCATTCAGCCTAAAAATACAGAGATATGATTTTTGGTCCATATTGCCCAGCCCTAGTTTGGACACACCACATTTTTCTTTATTTTTACCACATTTTAGAATAACTAGTGCAGTGCCCGTTCGCCCCGCTGCTGCACAGAGTGCTGTTTGCTAAATCAAAACCATCTCTTATATTTCAGATTCTTTAAAATAGCCACTCTTTGCCTTGATGGAAAGGCAAAGGCTTTGGAAATAAATTCATACATAGGCATCAACTTCACTATTTATATTTGTCTAAGAAACACATTTGAAGCATTTAAGCATAAGCCTTTAGATCCAAATGATTTTAAGATAATGAAAAACATAGTACATTCAATCAGGTGTGTCCAAACGTTTGACTGGTAGTGTAGATGCTAGGACAAACACATGCACACACACACACACACACACTCTCTCTCACAAAGAGGAGGCGCAAACACACACATACGCCCAGAATCCCGCACTGATTGGCGCGTGGCCACTTGCTTAATCACCCGCTCTATCACTCAGTCACTCGTTTCATCACCCAATAACAGTCACAGGGGCCCTGAGGCTCTGGCAGACAGTGTGAGTCCCACATACGGCCCCGCTCTGCTGCGTTGCCGTGGCAGCCTGCGGGTTCGCGGCGGCCCTTCCGACCCCACTGTTCTCACTCTGCTCTTATCTGCCTCAGGAGATTGTAAAGAGAAAGGCCCAGCTCCATCAACAAGGCTGATGTTGGCCCTTTGTTCACCCCCTGCTTTTCACACACACACACACACACACACACACACGCAAACACACATGCACAAACATTCATTCATACATGCACACACACACACACACACACATTGAAGCATGCACTGTACACATTGAATATCTCTCTCTCTCTCACACACACACACACACACACACACACACACACACAAGAACACACATATCCATATACTCGTTCCCAGATCAGTGAAGTGTGTCAACTAGCTTTCTTTCAATGCTCTAGTGTTTCATTTACACCGCTGTATACACAGACACACACACACACACACACACACACACACACACACACACACACACACACACACACGTTTGGAGCAGACACCGCTCTCAGAGATAAGGCCAATGTTTGCCACATGATTAGGATCTTCCAGTTAACATTAAAGACACTTTATCTCCTGCCCTCACACTCGTTGACGCCCGCCTCTGCCTCGCTCTTTGTCTCTCCAGAGAGAATGATGGAGGTCACAGAGCCACAAGAGGGAGAGAGAGAGAGAGAGAGAGAGAGAGAGAGAGAGAGAGAGAGAGAGAGAGAGAGAGAGATACTTCATGCTGGCCTGTTATTCTTTGTTGAAATATAAATATAATTCTGCACAAACACATCCAATCACTGAGCTGATCATTCCATCAGCCAATGAATCAACTGCATCTCTCTCTCTCTTATTCAGATTTGAGCCAGCTCTTCCTCACCTGTACTCCAGTGAGAAGCGGGTGAGCTCGGTGCTGTTGTGGATCCATTTGAACTCCAGCGGCCAGCTGCCCTCGGCCATACAGGTCAGCACCAGCCTGTTGCGCTCCAGATGGAGCTGGCTCCGCACCGGCTCCGTCTTGAAGTAGGGAGGCACATCATCTGAACAAACAAAGAACAAAGGACAAACATTGGTTTTTGATGCTCCTTTAATGAAACATCTTGCGTATGAAACCAGCATAAGAGAGATACCTCAAAGCACCTGAGCAACAAACTCTCAAACCCCACACATCCATGAACCCGCGCGCACAAACACACAGAACAAAGGATAACAGAAAGAAGAAAGAGCTAGAGGAAAAAGAGAGTGAGAAGCAAATTCATTTCGTAAACTTTACTTTCATCCCGCTAAGGTAGGCGTAAGACGTTGAGCAAACATTGAGTTGTCAAACTATTGTAACCCATTAAGCGACAGCTTGAAGAATGAGAAAGCAACAGTTGATGCTTACGTCTTCTTGGATGACAGATTGCAGATGGTCAGATGCTGGGATCTCACCTAAGACAAAGCAAACTCTTGGGTATCTGGCGTGATTACCGGCACATGAACGCCAAGCTGCCACTCTCCAGATGGATAGGCCTATGTGAATGTGTCACACTAGAAGCTACCTAATCTCACGTGATGCATTGTTGCTTGCACTTGGTGATCTGATCTCGCTTTGGGAGAGTCGGAGAAGTCTGGCAGACAGGGAGGAGGGAGCGGAGGCATCGGGTCATGGAGGATTGGTCCTGCGTCTCCTGCTCGGTGTATGTGTGTGAGTCAACTCATCGGCATGGCGCACCACTTTCCCCGAGCGAGACAGAATAGACGGGAGAGCAGAAAAGCCGAGGAGGAGGCATGAAATCCTTTCATCATTCTCTCGCCTCCTCTCCGTTTCGCTCTGTCTTTTGCTCTCTCCATGTATGTTTCTTGAACATGTTCTGTCGAGTGTGAAGAAATGGATTGAGGAAAAGCACCTACCCTTATATAGAACAGTGCTGCATATACTGAAGACACACACACTGGCTAATTTTCACATCTCAATCAAGTAGGCTCACACACGAACTGTCAAGGTCCCTCGTGGCTTCAATATCTCAACCTTGATAAATGATACAAAAATGGAGAGCTTACTTGATGATCATTGTAAATATAGAACAAATTAATTGGATGGTTGGATAATATAATTATCAAATTGACTGATAATCAAGCATTGAAATTAAACTGTCAAAATGATCTATAGTGCTGATATTTTGCTCTCCTATTTTAGTTCTACAAATCCGCTGGAGGTAGACAGATAAGAGTGAAGGAGTGGGGGAGGACAAAATGGAGTGAAAGTAAAAAGAGAGAGAGGACGAACAAAGGATGATTTAAAGGCATAGTTCACTTTCAATCACATTCATATTTACTATTGAGCCTTCTGGAAGTGTCGTTCGCTTATTTTGATGAAAAATGATTGGGTGGCAACCCCACTTTCTTCTAACATCCAAGACAGATTTCTACATAGCTTTTCACTCTAGTTTAAAAGCACAAGGGAGAGTGTCTTATGTCTTTTCTATTATATCTAGTTTTCAGTACTTTTTCATATGTACATTTTCATATGAAGATTACAGGTGACCTTAGTGGTCAACAACTGATACTCACCTGTAATCATGATGTATTTTGTTTTAAATGACATTTGAAATTATTGATAAAAAGCAAGTAGTCAATTTATACTCCAGGGGAAAGCTTATGTCAGAAGCAACAAAGTCATTGCAGGTAAGCACACAGAAAAATGAAAACTTTGTAGCAGCAACTTATTATGTTGAGGATCCTCTAAATAACATAATACTGTGAAATTGGTGGTAGTGACAGTTTCTGACACGAACCAAATATACTAATTTTGCCTTTACAAAAAAGAGATCTCGGGGTTATCAACATGGTACCAAAGAGGGTACATGATGAAGAAAATCGATGGGAATTACAAGCCTTGGGAACGGATTTCTGTTTGTTGTTCAAAATTGCATGACAGTGTGCATAAGGGGCCAGGACATATAAACTCACCAATGAATATTTATAATTTTCCCCAGTTGCTTGATGCATATTTATGATCAGCATTTTGGTCTGGCTGCAGACTTTATAGACAACCTGAGCAAAGCGTGTAAACCTGTGGGCCAGACCCTATGAATAAATATTTATAACAAATACAAGTAAACAGAAGAGACTAAATATAATATTGTGCAATATTGATCCATCAGATCCAGCTAAGGTTCCCACCTGGCATTTTCAAGTTAGAAATATTCACCCCTCACTGTGATATACTGGGTTAAAATCCTCTCCCTTAAGCTACTCAGACATGAAGAAAGCCACCACACACAGCAAAAGCATACAAAGTAGAACCGAAACACAGACACAGCTAATCAGACACATTGTGAAGTGAAGCCTCTGTCAGTGTAAAGAATACAGAATAAAACTGAAGAAAACGGGAAGCATAGGTCAAGTGAGGTAGGCGAAAAATGAAAGAGGAGAGACCAACACAGCAGGAACGGGGCTTAGCGGACCCAAAATAGAGATGTATGTAAAATAGATTAGTCTGAGGCGCCTTTAGAGGAGGAGTGCCTGGGCTCCTCCCAGTGCATTGTGGGTTAATGCTATGCTTGGCACAGAGGAGGAGGAGACGCTGCGAAAATGAGGGAGATTGAGACGCGCAATAGCGATTTGATTAGATGGCCGAGACTAATTGTTCCCTGGTGATGTGCGCCGTGCTTTTATCTACGATGGGGAGATAAGAGAGAGGGAGGGACGAGGGAGAGTGGGAGGGAAGGAGGGAAAGAGAGGCAGGGAGAAAGATAGAGAGAGAGAGAGGGGTATACAAACAAACGTACGCATGCTTATACACACCCGTCCTCACCCACACACTCATATACACCCTAGAAACAGGAAAACAACCTATTCTGTACTAGGCCAAAGAATAAATTGATCACTGATGAGTATCTCCAGTCCTCTTTCTCATTAGGGAGTCCATGAGAGCTCAACAGACTGGCCTGTTAGTCCCACCGCGATGATATCTAACTGTGGAATCAGCACCCTGCAGTGGGAAAAAAGCTTCAGGGGCATGTGGGGATACATGATGGCTTAGATGCCTTCAAGTGCTGTCAGAAATATCATATATACAAGTTGAGCGCGCATGAAATGACCAAAATAGGTCACAATTATTAGTACACCTACACACGCATAATAAGTTTAATGGAGGGAAACAAACCAAATTTAGAACATCGACTTTTACTAATTGAATTACTGAAATGATTTGAAAGATACAGCAAGAACTACAAGTTTCTTTACAGCATTTACAGCTATGTTGTTGTCATTTGCAACCAAGAGCGTTTGAATGCGTGACACATAGTAGGAGCTTAGGAGGAGCGCTTGAGGGTGCCATAGGGAGACAATGGCTGTAGTACTGAGCTCATTGAGGATTTAATCACCTAGATACATTCCAGCCATTGAGAACATCCCATAACCAATACACCTCACCCTAAGGCCTAAGCAAAGTGTTGGGTGCAAACTAAGCACTGAAAAAAAACAAAAAAACACATCGCATTCAGTAAACTACAAACAACCTATGACAAATGAGGCTTATTTAATCATGAAAGCAGCCTCCCGCAGGGGAGCGTATTACTCGCCTTATGCCACTGCCATAACATGAAACGCACAGACACGGAGAGACAATGAGAGTTGTGCCAAGGGCAATGTGTTCTCATGCACTTCCAATGAATGTGAACAGTCCCACCAATGCACAGAGAGACAGGCCAACCTCCACTCAAGGTTCCACTGTGTGGCTACGTGGTGCCTGTGCAATACAAAGCAATTACTGTGTGATAGGTCCTCATCTGCATACAGCACATCTCATGCCAGAGGATGCTCCCCGAGGCCCCAGTCCTAGCTGGGGCATAGATGTGTTTGTCATAGTGTGTGTGTGTGTGTGTGATGTGTGTGCAGGTTAGTGTGTCAGACGGACGCTCCCAACCAAGTCTGCAGCACACAGTCAATTAAATCTGCTCTCTCATTAATGAGAACAGTGCCAGGTACAAATGCTTGCCCTGGGGTGAGCATTCATAATTGAAAAGAACTTTGAGAATTCATTTCTAAAATAACAGGGGCCGTAGCTGGGGACATTTTTCCTGCTTCCCTCCAAGTACTCTCCTTACAAAGGTCAAAACAAGCCTCAATATTCTCCATTATTACCGACTCCATTAGTCTTTAGACTTGAACATCCCACTTAAACACATGCAGTATATAAAAATGGAAATACAGTATAAATAATAGGGAAGAATAATGTGGCCAATGACGGCTGCACACAACAAGATTTAGACCACATTTTAGTGAAAACAATTAGGCTATTCAACACAATACAATGAGATAATGTTGAAATTAAAGCATTTTAACTATAACAATTGGCTGGGTCTGCATCTTTTGTGACAAACCTTCATTTTCACTTGTTGGTGATGTTGGAGATGCTAAATGGTGCTGCAGACAGCAAGCTGTTGGCATTTTACAGCCACACTGCAATCACACTTACTATAATCTGTTCAATGTGTTGCTTTCAACAGATTAAGTGTTCAGTCATTTCAAATGAGAGAATCCATTAACACCACATCATAACATTGCAGATGCACTGCAATGCAATGCAGGTGTTCGTTTTATGCCACTTTAGCGTGGATAATGCATGTATGAACTAAAACAGAGGCTGTACTTTGATAGCTGTCTGCAATTCTTTCATGATGACAAAAAGGTGCAAATAAATTACATTGCTATAGTATGATGCTGTAGGCTGAATAGTGGCTGGATGTGTAGAATCAATCTTACCAGTTTAATCACTTATGTGGCGTGTTGGTCGCTGGGAAAATAGACTTATGATTTTCATCAAGAGTAACATCGTGTCTGGTCAATAAATGCACCCCCTGACTCCTTCTCAATATCTCTGAGAGCTCAACACAAGTGCACAGTGCAGATGAAGTGTTTTCACAGCTTTAGTGCGTGTAGGCTAGTGTGAGCGAGCCAGACTGCTGGGTTTTCACAGACAGTCACGGGCAGTAGACGCACACTGGGCTACTTTCCAGTTCCCAGAAGGCCGTGGTGCTGCAGTGGCAGCCAGTAGCAACCTCCCTCCTAGTCCAATCCTCAGGAGCCCAGCGCTCCCGGGCACACCATACATATTTCAGCTGCGGCCTGGGGGCCCCACACACACACACACACACACACACACACACAAAGAAGCCAAAGACACACAGGTGCATGCCTATAACTTTCACACTTACCGTATAACGAAACTGAACTGCAAAATTGGCTCATTATCATTGACTGACAGAGCCAACAAAATATTAGTCAGAAATGTGTAATGTGTGTGTGTGTGTATGATTGTGTTGATTGTGTATATGTATGTATGGGCATTTCTGTGTGTATGTGTGTGTGTGTGTGTGTGTGTGTGTGTGTGTGTGTGTTTGTGTGTTTGTGATGCTGATGAGGATGGGAGGTTGTTGGTGGTCTAACTGAGCTACTAATGGCCCCGCTGGGTGTGAAAATCTGTTCTACTGTCTGTCTTTATTTAGCGCACTGGCCTGGCCCTCTCGCTGTGTGAGAGTGTGTGTGTGTGTGTGTGTGTGTGTGTGTGTGTGCAGGACGGGCAATAGAGAAGCTCCAAAATGTGCCAGTATGTGTGTATGTAAGTATGTGTGTCAGCGCAGATCTGTGCGTGTACATCTCATGTGTGTCTGTTATGTGTGCGCATGTGTCTCATGTGGTTGGGTGGAAGTGTGTGTGTGCGTGTGTGTGTGTGTGTGTGTGTGTGTGTGGTGACCAGCACTTCATTCATCCCTTAGAGACACTCAGAGCAAGGCCAGCTGCTCATTTCCACCAGCCTCTGTCCGCGACACACATACACAGTACACAAGCACAATTACGCACACATCGACATATACAATAGAACCAATCAGCTGTTGACTTCACACACATACACACCCACACATATGACACACACACACACACACACACATACACAACACACATCTTGCCCTAACACACAGCTTCTGGCCAGTCTCCAGCTTATTACTGACAGGCCTTTTTGTTCTGTTCATGGCTCAGTGATGCCTCCTCCTCCTCCTCTGTAGCACTGCATTTCCCATGAGGCCGTGCTGCCGGCCGCTAATCTCTCCCCCTGCTGGTCTGCTAAGCCCTCGCCGGTTCGGTTCAGCTGGCCATCTTACAGAGCTGCGGGTCCATGAGACCTCCGCGGCGACCGGGAGAGCGACTCCCAGTGGGTGGTGGGGGGAGATGACTGGAACCCTGCTGAGGTCACAGGGAGGAGAGTAGGTTTTTTTTTTTATTTCTACAGTATATAATTTGTTTTTATCGCATCGCTGAGTCTACCTGGTGGATCTGGCTGACCTCAGTTGTGATAGAATTGAACCATAGAACCACCATAGAATTGAAGTTGCTCTTCCCCTCTGCCATTTTGACTTTGCTCCACGTAAGCATTAGGTTTCAGTCAAACTGGGATGCCAAATGGTGCGTCATTGGTAGATCAGTACGAGGAAAGACAACGTGAGCAGGAGTTAGTGGGGGCATGGTCGGCATGCTAATATGGAAGAGGGGAATCAGAATCACCGACCCCACCATTTTCATAAACTGACATCAAGCACTTTCCTCTCGTCTGCTCTGCTCTCCTCCGCTGTAGGGATACGATAGGAATGTCTGGCCACAATCAATCAGCTCAGCTAAAACATTAAAAGCGTCTACCTCCTTAAACAGCCCGGGCCAAGAGGGACGGCGGCTCATAAATCTATGGGCTAACCTTTAGTCGCGACAGGCTAAGCTCTCAGCGTGCATGCTTACCTTTATCACTCACCCCAGAGCAATCCTTCCCCCGCCTCCAATAATGTCTTGCAAAGCTACGCTAAGCAGCTAATGCCATGAAACAGTGCTGCACAAAGACAAACTTTTAATACGGATATGCGCACGTGTGGGAGAGACTATGTACAATAAAAAATGAGAAAAAGATTACTTCAAGCGTGTCTATATGTGCTGCTCCATTCCTTTTATTTTTGTGCAATCGCCTGTTTCCTCCAAATGTGTGTATGTGCGTTTGTGTGTAGGTGTGTGTGTGTTTGCTCATGAGCAAGCTGGTTTAATTTCCCAGAAGATCCAGAAATAAAAAATCTCCTCAGTGGTCGAGCGTGGAGCAAAGTACGCTGAGCATATTATGCCATTATGTTTATGGAGGCAAATCAATTCCGGCATTATGGGACACAATAAAGCCGAGCCGTGTCCCATGTGTCGGGATCATATGGCTGAAAATCCCGCATGCAACATCCCAGCAGATAACCTTCACCAGAGTACGCTGAGGTCCTTATATAAGACAGGCAGGACTTAAAGCCCCCTTCCTCCGTCCAGATTTCTACATAAGCGCTCATCCGTTATGTCAAAAGGGATTTTTACATCAGGTAAAACAGCCATGAAGGAGATCAAAATAAGTCTACAAGCAAGGAGTCGGAGTTTAATCTAAAATGGTAAAAGGTGTGTTAGAAACGCCGGGGATTTGAGTTATTACGGACTTTCAATCTTGCGCTCTGACATGTACACACCGCCAGAGACTTTACGTGCGCTGTAAGAGGAGACAAGTGCAGTCAGAGGAAAGAAACAAACACACAGATAGACAGACAAACACACACACACACACTCACAGACAGCACGCATCAGCGACCTAACTAACCCCCAGCGTAGGGACGGGGTGTGTCCGCAGTCCGCCCCCGGCCTGTTGAAAAATTAACATCATGGAACAATGTTCTTCAGTGCTCAATAATGTATGGGCAGGTTACAGCGGGGGAATCGCAGGGAGAGAGAGGAAGCGAGCGAGAGAGGAGGCAGAAAAATAAACAGACACGCACGCACACACACTCTGACGCGCGAGCACACAAACACACACGCGTACACACAGACACAGGTGTCGTAAACGAGGTGTTTGTGGAATTGTCACTCGGATTTCACAATTGAAACGAGACACACCGTGCATGTCCGAAATCCAGCTGAGTTTACTGAGTCTGCGGTGGGAATGAACAGAGAGAGTGTTGCTCATGCAGTGATGGCATGTCTGCCGCTAGACCACACCGCTCACACACTACTTGACCATCATTCATTATATAACAACGTCGCTGGATGGAGCTGCTGCCCGTAACGCTGAAAGCAAGGTGTGAAGATCAGTACTACATAGTCAGTAATGTAGTGATATAGAAAAAGTTGGCAAAAAAACAGGAATATAAACAATAATCAAGTTTCTGTTTTTGTTTTAGTTTGATGCATACTACAGTTTTATATCAGACAGATTTCTGCCAGCCCAGGTGGGTAAACCCTCCTCTCCTTCACTATGCTTAGCCCAACATATGGGTAGACAGATACTGGAAGGGAGAAGAGAGAGGATCAGATAAACCAGTCATTCACAACCGAGGGTCGGGATCCCTAGGTGGCTCGCAGGAAGATTAGAATGGGCCGCTTAATTACTGCATTAACATCTAAAGCTCTGCACTGTTAGGTTTCCAGAGCATTCCTAAAACCCTGCAGTGCAAGGCATGTTGAATTCAAAAATAGTGTGTTGGTAGTCTAAAAATTCTTAATTAGCCAGTCAATATGCTCACAAATTCAGTTTTTTGAATGAGACTTGAGATTTTTGTTTTTCTCTTCTTTTTTAGTCTCATTTAGCCTCCGGGAAAAAAACGATGACCACAGATGACATGAAGCTGCATTTCTACTTGTGATAGAACATTTCAAACATACAAAATAGTCTAGGTACCTTCAGATTCCTAGTAATTGCTCAGTTCTTTAAGAGCTAAACTGCCGCTATTATCACACAAAGTTTACAAGAACAGCGTGGGCACACATGACTGCCTTTGTACGAGATAATATGAATTAATTCAAAATAGTACTTACTTTAAAAGGGGAATTTGGGGGATAATTGTCTAAATTGCCACTTAGTGCGGGTGATTAGTGTAGGTGAATACATGGAGCGTTTGATAACTTAGGAGGTTTGAAGGAGAGGCCATTATCCACCATCTCTCCTGGCTGAGCGCTTGTTCACTCTGGAGTATGTGAGAAAACAATTACACTCTATGGCCTTGTTAGAAGGCTTTTAATGGACTGGAATGGGCTTTTTAGTCAGCCTTTGCTATTGCCACATAGTAGTTGGTTAGTGGCTAAAAGGAAGAATCTAGATACCTCAATGAATGCAATTTAACATGTGTTCCTGTCTGTCTGAGAATGCTGTTTGTCCCTCCTTCACTCTCTCAGTGCGCCCACACACTCTTCCTCTTGGTCTCTTCAGGTGTTTCTTACTCTGTTTCTGTTTGAGCCATTCTCTCTCACTACCTTTCTCACTGGCTATGGTATGGTTTGCCGTAGTGGCGGTTGTGCGGATCATAGCCTGCACACTGGAAGCACACCGTTTTCTCATCCAGTGTGTGTGTGTGTGTGTGTGTGTGTGTGTGTGTGTGTGTGTGTGTGAATGCATATGTGCTTTTCTGCTGCGTTTGTGTGTGTCTATGAATATCTGCATCGCTTTGTGTTCATTTGTGTATGTGTGTCTGCGCGTTCATGTTCACAGGTATGTGCACGAGTGGGATGTGGGTGTGTTTGTGAGCATGTGTATCTCTGTTTGTGTGTGTGTGTATGTATGTGTGTGTATGCATGCAGGCATGTGTATTTTCATGCAGACAGCAGGCGGACGCTCACTAGGGAATGTCACCCCCTCCTCCTCCATCCCCCCCCTGCTGGGATCTTAACAAAGTCCTCACAGAAACAGAGCAGCATGCACACACACGCTCCTCCCTCATCCATCTCATCCCCATCTCTGTCGGCTCTGTGTCTGCTCAGCCTCCGACGCTCACACAGAGACAAAGACGTATACAAACAAACAGGAAGACGCCACCCCCCTTTACATCCCTTCGATACACACACACACACAGACGCAGAACACACACACGTTGTAAGCCCCCCTGGGATAAATGTGATCATCGCTCTGTCCCCTCTGTCCTCACCTAATGAAGGGCATGTCTAAATAAAGCCAACGGAATGGATGAGGCTGCTTTCGCTGCTCAGCGGGCCAATTAGCTCCTTCTTACCTAGCACCATACATTTTCCTCTGACCTCCTGCCGTGCTCTCTAGCAGCAATCACGGTTGGTTTGCCAATGACCCTGGCTTTCCTTCCCCCTCATGTTAATGCCGCTTTCTAGGGATGCACTGATACATCGGCAGACTGAAAGCCGATATCGGCTTTGAAAAGCGTATCGGTCCGATATTATTTTTACTTCTGATATTTGGACAGTTGTGGAATTGACATTTTTGTGACTGTTTTCTAGGAGTGTGTCACTTAATACAGCTGTCAAATTAGCAACAGAATAAACCTAACATGGTGTTATGTTGAAAAACCACTTAATTATCTTAAGATAGGCATGTCTGAAAAGCGCAACCTGTTTTGCACCTACATTTGTAGCAACGTTCTTGCAAAAATTCATATCGGTATCGGCCGATATGGGTGGGAAACTATCAGATATCGGTATTGGCCTTATCAGTGCATCCCTACCGCTTCTCTCACATGGCTATTTGTAAATGTTCAGGGATCCAAAATGAAATATATTATTATATTATAAAAAAAATAATAAAAATGCACCTTGCCTTTCAGGTCTTCTGTACTTCCATACTGTACTGTTAAACTGATGATAATAATGACTTAATGGTCGTAGACTGCTCACTAATTTCCACCTATTGAACCTGTGCTATTCATGTGGGGTTTATACCTATCCTAGTAGAGGGGTCATGGCTTTTCTATTTCAGGCTGGATTCTGAGGGGCATGTTTGTGAGCATTGGCACAAAAGCCCTCGGGTCTTTTATACTCCTGCAGGGGTCAACTTTGCTCCTTTAGTGTATGGTTCTTTGTGTGTAGGCCACGGAATAAAAGTGTGCCACTGTGCCCATTCAGAGGGTCCCTAATCTTCCTTCTCCCTCTGAAAGTGGATGGAGCATAAAAGAGGGAGATGAAAAGAAGGAAGGAGAATGGAGGAGCAGAGCAATTAAAAGGCTGGAGGTACAAAAACATTTTCTAAACGCTAAACTCTATAATAAAGTCTGTGGATTAGGCTGTAAGGGAAACAAGGCTTTTATATAGATCACTGCACACAGAAACTCTTAAGCCAGAAGCCTTATTGGGTGGATATTATGACTGGATATTGTGTTGCACAGGGGCTGGCAGGCAGCAGGCAGTGGGCAGGGGCGCCACATACTGCGCTCTGTGCCAGTTTGCTGTCAGTCTGTGCCCCGCTCTCCTAAACAATCTGTCATGCCAAGCGGGAGGCAGGAGTAGGTAGCCAAGTGGCAACCTGTTGCTCCCTGCGTTAATGATTTCTAGTTTTTTAGCACACCGGTTAATGGATCCCATCATAGCCCAATGGCCTCGTAAACACTGGGCCAGTTCTGAGCTATGAAAAGAATAGGCAGAGGGAGAGGGAAGGGTTGGAAGAGGAGAAATAGGGCAGCAGGAAGGAAAGCAGCACCAGCCAGAAACACATCAATGGAAGACTTATGAATGGTTCATGTTGGGAGTGCATGTGCAAATGTCTGCACGGGTGTTTGTGTGTGTGTGTGTGCATTCCAGCACACACACACACACACCAGCACACAGGAGCACCTTTCTGTCAATCAAAGTACAAACCTCATACCTCTCAAACGTCACAAGGCACTACTGGATTTATCTTTGTTGTCGAGCATCCTGACTCCTCCCACCCCAAAGCTTCAATGTACTCTTTGAGTGACATGTTCATAATGTAGGAAGCTATTTCAATAACACTCTTGGCTAAGTGGCAGCTCTTCTCTCTCCTTCCAGTCCAAATCTTTTCCCTCCCTCCCTCCCTCTCTCCCTCTCTCTTAGGTGACAACCATGCCATCAATGCACCTCCCAGGTGACTGACAGCTTCCTTGAAGGGAAGTGTATTGGCTGTATTGTGATTGACAGGTCTGCCTCCCTCCCCCGTAACTATGTCTCCCATTGTCTGATGAGTATCTGTCTAAGAGTGGACACTCAAAACACACCCTCCGCCACTCCACTGCCTCTCAGCGAGTTACTCACCACCACTTTATATAACAGCACCAAAAAAATTATAGCAGAATTTGTGCCATTCGAGTTCCGTAACATGCAATCCAGTTTACATCGGTTATTTTGCATCGTGCCTCAGCACTCCTCAAGAAACCTCACAGAAATCAGTCTTGCCGTTCTATTTCCGTAACATGCACATCAGCGCTAAAAATGGAGAGGAGATTTCATGTTGCCTGAGACAAAAACATGCATTTATAGGGCTGCATAAAGCTGTGTTAGAACCACAGCTAATTTAGCTGCTCTGCTCAGACAAGCATTAGTTTGCCCTCCTGCTCTGTAGCTGTGCCATGTAGTGGCATCCAAAGTTAGACTGGACCATACTGGAGAAAAATAGTTCAGATGAATCCTATGATAGAGGTCATTGCGGGCGTCGTGTGTGTGAACAGACCATGAGTATGTGGAGCATTGCATTGCAATGTGTGGCTATCTGAGAAAACCCATTGAACCTAATTTAAAGTCAAAGGTATTAGTTTGGCCAATTACAGAACTCCAGCAACAGAGGAAATCTCACGCACAGCTACACACAAAGCCACACACACAAAGCTACACATACACATATACAGCAATTGAAATAGAGACTGCTTAGAGACGCAAGTTACACTAAAATTAATTCAAACTGGGAGGGGATGATTGATAGTTTATATTGTACAGGCAAAAAGCCTTAAGTATGGCTTGCTTCAAATACTTCCCAGTGCTCCAGCATATATGCAAGTGGAACCATTCCTGATGGCTTGAGCAGACACAGTGGCCTGGTGATGAATGGGCGCAGGGACTCTGGGGTCCGTTCACACAGGTCCTGCAAACCTCCCCGCCTAATGACGCTGCAAAGAGAGCCGGGTTTGGACCATCCATCAAAGGCCCAGCGCTCATCACTGTCTACAGGCAGATCGCACCCTCATTGGCAATGCAATGTGAGGCTTCACCTGTCCTCTACCTATCCTAAACCCACTCCCCACTTTCTTTCATCAATGCCCTGCCGACCCCTCTTTTTCTCCGCACACCTTCCATTCATCTGCCTCTCCTTTAATGTGTGCAAAGGTAGTCTAATTGTGCTGCCTTGCTCCCTTGTCACTGCTGAAGGTCAGAGCCATCCCTCAATCTGTCACGAGCACCGCCATCATGACGGAACAACCTGGAGAACCTCTGATTGACATCCTATCAGCTGTCTTTTTGCATTCCCATGCCATACACGTGCACATATGCTATCATACACACAGACACACACGCTTAAAAGCACACAAGCATACACATACTTATAATATCAGCATGCATGAATGCCCTGTCAACATACATGTACACACACACACTACATGCCACACTCTTGCACACTCTCTCTCTCTCTCTCTCTCACACACACACACACACACACACACACACACACACACACACACACACACACACTCCTCCTATCACCTTCCCATATCAGAGGGCCCTCCATTCATCGTCGCCTTTCCCCTGTGGCAGCGAAGAGACACGCTCCATTTCTCTCCCACCTCATGCAGACACAGTTCAGGTGTGGCGCATACGGGCCAACATAAAGTATGTATTCACCGTCACAGCACAATAGTACATCAGTCTATGACTGCCATGAAGACTAATGGCCCGCGGGTCGCTCCTTTTAACAGTATATGAGGCACTCTCACGCGGCCAACAGGTCTCGCTCCATATTACCCTATTTGTATTCATACATATGCACAAAGGGGGTGTCAGTGCCACAACACGATGGCATTACAATGGGAGCTCAGAAAACAGAGGGTTTTTGCCGTGGAGTAAGAGCAAAACGGATACAAGATGGGTGCTTGAAGGAACAGAAGGAAGGTGCCTAGAGGCTTGCCGGAGTCCTTGAGCCTTCCAGGCTACAGTCAAAGCTTTGGCAGTGGGCCATTGTGTGCTGAACACTGCTATATTGTACTGCATCTTGCTGCTGCTACAAAACTAAGGCCCATCTCTGTGCTGGGACAGACGGACTAGAAGACTATTCAAGTCTTGCCTGACTACAGCAGTTCAGACAAAACGCTTGGAATCTGTTCACAGTAGCCAACAAGACAAAGATGGACGTCACACAGGATGAGGGATCACACACTACCTGATTCTGTAATTTAGAAACATTTTCCCATGCGTCCAAAACAGTTTACTGTTGATACAATTACAAACTAGGCGTTCTATAATTTCTTGCTACATGATACAGAAGCTGCAGTTTACATTTACATTACAAATGCATTTTGAAGTGACATCATTACAAGAATTTTGCACAAGACTTCTTTCACGTCATCCAGACATGCTATTCTATACTATTTTATATAAGATTTATCCCTCCAAATGAAACTGTATAGCAATTTATCACGAGTGGAGCAAGTGGATTTGGGAATTTCTACTGATGTAAACAGTGTGCGTTGTTGTTAAACATGACTTCTCTTACAGTTAATTTTCCTATTCTTCCTTCTGTATCTAAATTCCCACTGGTTGTTGTGTCACTCTCAGATTTACTGGTTTCACTCTCAGAGTCACACTCACTCTCAGAACCATGTTTGAAAAAATTGCGTCGGGCCAAATGTCCAGAGTCGGCAGTCTTCAGCTCGTTCACAATAAAGAATATACTGTCCGGAAGGTCGGGAACGTTGGCTTTATGTGGTATGTATATTATATTTCATATATTTTTCGTTGTTCTACAATGTTTCCAGGCATGCTAATGAAAAAGTTAGTCATGCCTCAGTGCTAAAACTCTCTAAGGACATGCTCTCTTCTCGCTCTCGCTCTCTCTCTCTCCCTGTGCCCTCTACCTGTCCACAGGGATCTAAGAGCCAGAACAGCAGGTTAGCGTCCCCACTGCAATTAGCCGAGTCTGTCCTATTCTTACCTGCCGCATTCGGCTTCTTTTATGATGCAGATCAGAGCCAAGCGGAGCCCTGTGATGCATTGTCCCGGCAAGAAGAATGCTGTCATTGTATGAAAAAGGGCAGAATGGCCTTTGCCAAGCGGGGCCGACGAGATGAGATGGAGGGCCGGGGTCCTTCAAATGCAAGATACCAGGAGCCGCTCGCCTCTGCCATTTACGCCCCAGACGGGGGTCACGCCATGCAGCCTCCTTGCTTCCGCTTTCTTCACGCTTGCTCTTCTCCCTGCCTTCGCCTCCTTTCTTTCACTTCTGTCCCCCCCCCCCCCCCCCCCCAACACACACACACACACACACACACACACCCACACCCATCCATCTCCACTCCCCTCTTCAATTTTTTCGCTCACTTAGGCAAGTGAACAAGCTGCACTCCCTCGGAGTGACTGGGCCTGAGCAGATGTTTAATAAATGTCGCGTCATTGCCAAAGGATGGAAAATTAATTACCTTTTGAAGTGTTATGGTGCTGGGAGTAGAGGGACAGAAAGGGAGAGAAATAAAACATTAACCTTAAAAGGAACTGTGGAATATGAGCGAGGGCTCTTTTTCTCCCTCTCATTTATTTCTCTGAGGAGAACAGGCATAGCGGCACTGCTTTGATTGGAGGGGGACAGATGTGCCAGAGTACTCGTGAGTGAGTGTTGTTACGACAAGACTACTACAGCAGTGGTGGCACGGATGACGAAATATACTTTACACTGATAAAGATGAGAGAAGGCGGAAGACAGGCACTTGTACAGCCAATTTGGAGTGAGTGTCCTGCTCTGAGGCAGCTACAAGTGGAAGTGAAGTGTTCATTAGTCATCTCAGGCCTGCGAGGAGCCTTACACCTGCAAGATCCCTCACTGACAAAATTACAATATTGTATTGTATGTAGCTTATTACATCATCTAAAATAGTCTTTTCCTACATTAGTATTCATGTGAATTAAATGGCAGCATCTCTTCTGTATCATGGAGTAAATTAAGTATTATTATCAGATGTATTATTATATTATATATTATTATATTTGTTGTTGTTGCATGGTTAGGCAGAGGCAGAATGAGGCGGGAAAATCATATACAATCATCAAATCATATCATTGGTGAACCAAATCTAAGCATTTGCATTTTGATTAGACCACAATGTTAGCCAATTCATCTTTTACATATTTGGCTGTTTCCACTGTAAACGGGCCGTAAAGTGCTAACAAATGATACGTCTTTAATCTAACAGGCATAAAGAGACACTGCTGGCTATACTAGATATCTCTATGATCGAGAGGTGGGGGAGGGACGGGGCGAGAGAGAGGAGAGAGAGAGCCATGGATCCACAGGCAGATGAACAGCTCTCTGCAAAGGAATGAGATGGCACGGTGGGAATAAGAAGGTGTCCCTGTATGCAGATGGGAAGAGAGACTGCGTATGTGAGTTGTATGAGAAAGAGAGAGAAACTAAAAAGAGGTAGGTCACCTCACCTAGAATTTGAAATTATGCAAAAAAGCCTTGCCAGCAAATGAGGGCCAACTGAAATGGGCACAACTGCACATTATACCCCCCGTTACCCCAGTGAATCTCATTTTGACTGGAACTGAGCTTGGTGGAGAATTACATGTCCCTTTTTGAAACAGAGTGTTTTCATGAGATGTTGTCACCCGAGGAGGGCTTTATGAGTGACCTGTTAGAGCCAAGTAGCCACTGTCCCCTTTGCTGCCTCTCAGCCAGGCAATGAGGTTTCCTATTAAAAAAAACAAAACAAAACACATAGCAGATGAGAGGGAGAAGAGAGATTGCCATGTTGACTCTTCCTCTCTGTCTGTCTCCGCTCCAAGAACCCTCAGACGATCTCTCAAATGTCAAGCAAACTAGGTGAAATGTTTCCATATGCTAATCGCTTCGTTTTTCTCTCTTTGGGTCAGTTTTATATGTGCAAAACTCTCACTTGATCTATCCATTTCAACCCCCCCCCCCCCCTTTACCATCCCATCCTCCTCTGACCGTGTTCCTGCTCACATCATGGGGTAATTATCATGATTGCCGAGCCATCTAAGAGAACCGCTCCGCTTTGATGTAGAGACCACGATCAATCCTCCTCCAAGTTTAACAGGAGTTCACGCTGCCCTAAAACAATGCGCTTCCGCTTTCTATCCTCTGAAACAAAGCAGTGGGTGGAACGGGGGGTGATCTCAATGATCAATGAAGCACAACATTAGCGCAGCGGCAAAGGAGCGGATGTGAGCCGTAAGTACAATCAGGGGGCAAAGCGGCGCTCGCGCATAATCAGAGGGGCTAACAACAGTACACAGGCACTCTGGGAAATACTCTGCAACAATCAAACGTGCTTATTTGATCCTCTCCAGGTCCGAACAATTGGCCAGCAAAGCCTATCAGCAAGTCTAATCATGGGGCCACTAGGACAGGACAAAAATATATATACATGCAGAGATGCACATAAAATAACACATTACACACATGAAAAACACACGTTTGTATTCTATAATTGCGCGGACCTTCATTGACTACATTTATTCACCACTAGATGCCTAACCTTAAGCCTAAACCTAATCCTAATTCTAATTTTAACCATAAACCTAAATCCAAATCCTGAATTAGACCCATAAAGATGTGAGTACCGGCAAAATGTCCTCACTTTGCAGGATTTTCCTAATTTTGCAATGTAAAAGGCCTTAAAACTAAATTTTGAACTTAATGGCAACCGGTTTAATAGCAACCCTGGGTCATGGTTTAAATCTGTGTGTGTGTGTGTGTGTGTGTGTGTGTGTATGTGTGTGTGCGTGAGGTATTTAATGATAATGTAGCGTATCATAAAGAGAGAGGCTGTTCCTGGATGGAAGCCCCCGGTCTCACACTGCTCAAGGTCATTAGCGCTAATGCCACGGTTTTTGCCATCTGCTGAGATTGTTTACACTTGCCTAGATAATTAGCTCCTAATTAGTAGTGGATGGTGGGGAGTATATGTTCTGTCTGCGTGTGTTTGTGTGTGTGTGTGTATGTCTGTACATGTTTGTGTGTGTCTAAGAGATTGTGTGTGTCTGTGTGTGTGTGTGTGTGTGGTTGCTTTCAGAAAATGTATGGGCATGATTAAGAACGGCAGGAAACAAACATCTGTAGATCTGAGAGAGAGATAGAGATAGAGATAGAGAGAGAGAGAGAGAGAGAGAATGAAAGAGAGAGAGAGAGAGAGAAGATGGAGCGTCTGGGTAGGTGAGCTGAATACGTGGTATTCCTCCACAGTCGAGGCTTTGAAGTGCAAGTTTAGCCTCAACTGTAACCCAAATGTAAAAACAGGCCAATCTTGCCTCTCAATTTATATGCCAGTGAATAATCTGGGATTAAAACTGAGAGACGGACACAGACAAGAGGTCTGGTGTTTGTGTGTGTATGTCCATAGGCAAGGGGCATGGCCTATAAGTCTTATCCACTGGTGAACTACAAGGGCTTCTCACTAAAACACTCTGGAGGTCAACTGGTTCAAATCTAAAAAAAAGAGGCGATGACGATATTTCCTGTGATTTTACCCCAAAATAAGCAGAATGCATGTCCTCATATACTGTATATCAACATGAAGCAGCTTTCCCTTTCACTTACCCTGAAGCTGCTCTCTGTGAAGAGATGATGTGGTAATAATGCTGGGAGACTGTTAGTTTTAGCATTAACCACAAACAAACCACAAACACATTAAATAGGTACATATGTCGTGAAGCTGTAATGAACTGGCGTTTTAATGAGAAGGCAAGTAAAAAAAAACACAGCCTGGCCTTCTAATCAAAGGAAACCTACACACTGTGCCGTCTCAGCATATTCTCTTTATTTGTTTTTCCCCTCTTTTTTCCCTATTTTCTGCCTCTTGTTTCTTCTCCTTTACTTTGTATCCAGACAAAACACACATCCTAATCACTTGATGAGATTACATCTTGGGCCCATGTGTTTGTAACAGAGTATGTGGTTTTCTCTGGTAATCTCCATGAGCCTCGATAGTAAAACAGATGTCGTGGAGGGAGATGGCCCTAATCCAGTGGTGTACTATAATCCATAAGTGCTGAATGGCATCACAGAGGATATTATGTTTCGTGGTTCAGCAGTTGTTACGTGAGGGGAAGGGAGGAGTGGCTGAGGGTACGGGTTGGGGGTGGGGAGTGGTCGACGGGAGCAGACTGTGCAATCAGTGCTTGAAAACTGTTTCAATATAGCTCTTACCCAAAATTGTGCCTTTTTTCACTCCAATTCAGAAATAAGAGGCTCTTGGAAAGGGGTCAGAAGTCCCTTTTTGCCGCTTTCCCAGCTCCTGCATGTCAGGGTAGATTTAACTGGAGCCCAGCTGTGGACTGCACAAACAAGCCCCTCTAAATCACTTGTCGAGAAAACACGGCACGCGCCTTTGTTTTGCAAAATAAGAAATGAAAGCGAACCAGAGGCCCAAAGCTTGCTGGGCGTTTGGGTATTTGCTGGCATATCTGAAGTGTAGCCCGGGGCCATATGAAAAGTTGCTTCTCTTGCTTGGAAGGAATAAGACGTGATGACCGTAGGGGAAGGTCGAGGGGGGAGAGACTAAAAACAACACAGCTATGGTGGGAGTTGATTAACACAAAGATGCAGTTTAACAATTGAGAGCTGCATAACATCAATTCCACACTGTCAGATCCAGCAAGAAAGACATAGATAGATAGATAGATAGATAGATAGATAGATAGATAGATAGATAGATAGATGGATAGATGGATAGATGGATAGATGGATGGATGGATGGATGGCTGGATCATACATTCATAGCACGACCGCATCAGCGGTTGAGTGGTGCAGAGTGCCTCTTACTGTACACTGGATCATGCATAAGTATCCTTATATGTGTTTATCACAACAAACCCAGCAAAACACCACACTGTGCAGTTGTAGAGAGAAATGGGAATCTGTTCCACACAAATCACTCATTTTGGGTAACAGAGTTTATAGTCAGCAGAGTTTGAATCTATGGCAGATACATAATTCAGTCTCTCTATTGTTGACAAGAGGCTTGAAAAGCAAAGAGAAAGCATCTCTTTTGCTTCCATTTCAATTTAGAAGAAAAAAAATCATAGTGCCTTAATGCCTTTGGGAAATATGGCTTACAGAGACAGTAGTCCTATTCTAAATGATCATTAATAAACTACAAGGCAGAGTGCATCGCTTCACTTGAATATAGAATATATGTGTTTTTGAAGGGGAGTTAAGAACAAAATCTTGCCCGGGGCCCCCTAGAGGCCCAGGCCAGCACTGTTCACAGTTCAAAGATGTTATTGGCCTCCACGATCTCATCTGGACCGGGACTGGGAAGTAGATCAATATTTATGTTTTCGCCAGATCAAAGGATCACCATTCAAAAATAAACACTCCATCCACCGCATCCACTGCCTCCCTCACTCCGTCGCTCTCCCTTTCAGCCTCAAATCCTTTTTTCACCTCCGAAAATCATAGTTCTCACAGCTCAGCGATGTTAACTAAAGTTCCAGCTGGGTAAAAAATGCTGCTCTCGCCCGAGCTGGTCAGCACTCATTTGGAGGTGTTGTATTTAGATGTGACGCATGTAAATTAAGCAGAAAAGGTCATTCCCTTCTGACGCTCACCTGGATTGGAGAAAGCAACGCCCACGGCCGAGGAATCTTCACCTAATGAACATTTTCTTCAGCCTTTCTCTTACTCCACGCCTCCTTGTGTACTCTTTCAACTTTGCATTGTGTTTTGAATGTCAAAGACAGCAATGCTTTATCCTTTGGAGAGATGTAAAGAGGACGAGCAAGGTTATGCTACTGCTGGAGAGAGAGAGAGAGGGAAGAGCACTCAGGCTTTTGGGCGATTCTTGATGGATAATGGAGGCTATGGTTGGTCTAGCGGTCTGTGAGGAAGGTAATAGAACACCTACCATGTTGAGAAACTGGAAGGATGTTGTAATGTTTTTGGTCGATGCATTTCTGGGTACTAAAAACAAACAATAAATGCTCTAGAATCTACTGCTCATTAAAAAACCTATTCCTGTACATATGAAGAATTAATTTACCATTTCATTACCTGAAGTTCAGCATTCAATATATCTAGAGGATCGAGTCTGTAAAAGTATTAGCATTATGTGAACCAAGGGCTTAAGTTACCTACTTTACCATCTTAAAAAAATTCACATCATCTCATCATTCTCATCATTGCACCAAATCAATTATCCTCTTGATTTTGTGCAATCAATTATCAATCTTGCAACAAATCT